>NW_005871948.1:110469-131422 GCF_000147115.1 Myotis lucifugus
CCCCCCTCCCGCGCGACCCACACTCCTCCCGCCTTTTTTTTTCAAGAACCAAGAGAAAGACAAACACACGAACGAAGAAGCAACAACAATTTCAAAATCTTCCTCGATAATAAGAAAGTATTTTTCACTCAGTTGATTGTTCTGTGATGGCCAATAGTTTTTAAGTTTAATGTAGCCCCATATTCTCTTAAATATATTTTTATTGATTTTAGATAGCAAGGAAGAGGGAGAGAGAGATAGAAATGTCAATGATGAGAGAGAATCATTGATCAGCTTCCTCCTGCAAGTTCCCTACTGGGAATGGAGCCCACAAGCTGGCATGTGACCTGACTGGGAGTTGAACCTCAATCTCCTGATTCATAGTCCGATGCTCAACCACTGAGCCACGCTGTAGCCCATTTTCTATTTTCCGTTGTTCCCTGAGCTTTTGGTATCATATCCAAGAAACTATTGTCAACTACAATGTCAGGAAGTTTTTACCCTGACTATTCTGTGAGTGTTATGGTTTTTGGTATTACATTTAGATCTTTAATTCATTTAAAATATATATATATCTACACTAATAAAAGAGAAACATGGTAATTAGCATACGACCGCTACCCTTCCCATTGGCTAATCAGCATATCCTTATGCAAATTAACTGTCAGCCAAGATGGCGGCCGGCAGCCAGGCAGCTGGAAGCGAACATGAGGCTTGCTTGCTTGAGAGACTGCAGACTCCAACGTTCCCCACCTGACTTGCCGGCCTCTGAGTTGCAACTCTAAGCCACTATGTACTATGTTGCAAATGTAGAAGCTAAACAAAACCCCAGAAACCAGCTTTCAGCCTGCCGGGATCTCAGAGTTGAAGTTATACATTGTTTCGATTATAGAACGGCAAACAAACCAGATATGAAGCCTCAGAGCTAGAGCCAGAGCTAAAACTGGCCCAGAATAAAATTTAAAAAAGAGAAAAAAAAGGAGCGGTTGGGAGCTTCAGTCAACAACCGCCAGCCTGAAAACAGCCCTCAGCGCCTCACCCAGACTGGCCAGGCACCCCAGTGGGGACCCCCACCCTGAAGGGTGTGTGAACAGCTGCAAACAGCCATCATCCCCTCATCCAGGCTGGCCAGGAACCCCAGTGGGGACCCCCACCCTGATCCAGGACACCCTTCAGGGAAAACCAGCCGGCCCCCAGGCCTCTATCCTATATAGTAAAAGGGTAATATGCCTCCCAGCACCGGGATGAGCGGAGCCTCGAGGCCTCCTGGCACCGGATCAGCGTGACAGGGGGCAGCACCCAAACCCCCTGATCGCCCTGCAGCTCTATGTGTGACAGGGGGCGGGGCCACAACCTCCCTATCCGCCCTGCTCTGTTTGTGACAGGGGAAGGCACAACAACCCCCTGATGGGCCCTGCTCTGTGTGTGACAGGGTGCAGTGCCCCAACCACCCCCCCCATGGGCCCTGCTCTGTGTGTGACCGTGTAGAGCCATAACCTCCCCATCGGCCCTGCCCTGAGTGTGACAATGGTGGCGCCCCAACCCCCTGATTGGCCCTGCTCTGTGGGTGATAGAGGGCGGCTCCCCAACCCCCTGATCCGCCCTGCTCTGTGTATGACAGGGAGCGGTGCCCTAACTTCCCTATCGACCCTACTCTGTGTGTGACAAGGGGGAGCTCCCCAACCCTCTGATGGGCCCTGCTCTGTGAGTGACAGGGGGCAGCACCCCAACCCCCTGATTGGCCCTGCTCTGTGAGTGACAGGGGGTGGCACCAAAACCTCCCCATCGACCCTGCCTTGAGTGTGACAGGGGGCGGTGCCCCAACCCCCCAATCGGCCCCACCCTGAGCGAGATTGAGGGTGGCATAGCAACCTCCCGATCTGCCCTGCTCTGTGCATGACAGGTTGCGGCGCCCCAACTCCCCAATCAGCCCTGCTCTGAGCCCGACCAGGGGCTGCACCTAGGGATTGGGCCTGCCCTCTGCCACCCAGGAACAGGCCTAAGCCAGCAGGTCGTTATCTCCTGAGGGGTCCCAGACTGCAAGAGGGCACAGGCCGGGCTGAGGGACCCCCCCCCCCAGTACACAAATTTTTGTGCACCGGGCCTCTAGTATATATATATATATATATATATATATATATATATATATATATATATTATGATTTTTTACAGAGAGGAAAGGAGAGAGTTAGTTAGTAACATTGATGAGAGAGAAATATTAATCAGGTGCCTCCTGCACACCCCCTACTGGGGATGTGCCTGCAACCAAGGTACATGACCTTGACCGGAATCAAACCAGGGACCCTTCAGTCTGCAGTCCAACGCCCTATCCACTGAGCCAAACTGGTTAGGGCGATATTTAATACATTTTGAATTAATTTTTATTTGTCGTATAAGATTCTTTTACTTGAGAATATCCAATTTTCCAAATACCTTTTGTGGAAGTCTGTCTTTTCCCCATTGTGTGGTCATGGCACCTTCATTGAGTATTATTTGATAATATAAAGGGTGTTTATTTCCGGCTCTCTATTCTGTTCCATTGGTCTGTATGTCTATCTTTATGTCAGTATCACTCTACTCTTACTTTAGCTTTGAAGTGTGTTTTGAAATCAGGAAACTTGGCGATTTTTGAAGATTGTTTTGTCTCCTCAGGTTCCTTTAGATATCATATGAATTAAGAATTATATTTTTATTTATTTAAAAATGCCTTTGGGATTACAATATAATTTATTGTATCTGCAGATTTCTCTGAATAGTATGGACATTTAACAATATTAAATCTTCTCCTTTTGGTATTGTTGTTAATGAGGATGGATTTTTAAATAAGCAATCGCTTTGTTCCTTTTTTCTTCAATCTTCTTGTACTCATTATTCTGAGGGAGTTCACAAACCTCTCCTAGCCCAGGACTCCCTGAGGTGAGGACAGGACAAGGGTTCCAGAACATTAGATCCAGGGCCTATGTGAGGGTATTAAGTAAGCTGGAGTCTTTCCCTGATCCTTCCATTTTCCCCCTCTGGGGTAACTGGCTGTTAACCCCATGGTTGACTCTATTCTCTTGAACATCCCTTTTTTTCTGCCAACTCTAGCTCAACTGGAACAATTGTGTCCTGTATAAATAAAAACCTTTAAAAAAAAACAAATAAGAATCTTATTTACTAGAAGCCTTCCATTTTAAGAATATTAGTGACTGGTTCATTTGACACATCACTAGTCTGTCAGAAATATTTGAAAGTCATTCACAAGAAATGTAGTCAAATTGTAGTAAGAAGCTAGGAATATTCCTTGTCATGTGGAATGGGGAAACTGAAACAGATAGCTGAATAACCTGACCTAGCATTTTACAACCAGATGCAGAAGGTCACCAAGGCAGAAATCCTCAGGTACCTAGAAATGGGCAAAACTGTTCCTAGACCTTGTCTGCAGGGTGGCCTTTCCTCCCCTGGCATACCATTGGTCATACCCTGTCCTGCTGTTGACCAATGAGTGGAGACCACGATCTGAAAGGGCAAACCTGGAAATGCTGATAAATATCCTATTGAGATCTTCCTTGAGACCTCCCCTAAGTCCCCACCTTTGAAAAGTAGATAAAACCCCTCAAGACAAGGAAGCCAGCATGTGCCCCTCTTGGGGCACACCCACTCAAATCTCCTTTTCCAATGAATTTTCTTTCACCTAAACTCTCAGTGGAACCCAGGAGACTTGCAACCAGGGAAAAAATAGCTCATCTTGGGCTAACCCCCTGAACTTGTCCCCAAGTCTCCTTGCCTCTGACTTTCCAGTGAGCTGACAGCAGCCTTGTATAGGCTCCCTTCTCTCCCATAAAGTTTCTAGAGAGCCAAAGCAGCCACACCTTGTCTCTCTCCCACTGCTTCTTGTATCCCAGGCCCTTCCTTGTTTCACTGTCCCGAGCTTTAATAAACGTAGTCTCAAAATCACCTGGACTCATATTCTGAAATCTTTCCTGAATGAAGTCAAGTACATACACACTATCAGCTGGTCTTAAGCAAATTCACTCAGGGCCTGGCTTTTATTTCTGATAACATTTTGAAAAGTAGACAGAATGCTATTGCAAAAGGAAGGAAAAGGATCTGGGAGTGTTCTTTAAAAATATTTTTATTGATTTCAGAGAGGAAGGTAAGGGGAGAGAGAGATAGAAACATCCATGATGAGAGGGAATTATTGATTGGCTACCCCTTGCACACCCTACACTGGGGGTAGAGCCCACAACCTAGGCAACTGCCCTGACTGGGAATTGAACTGTGACCTCTTGGTTCATAGGTTGATGGGCAACCACTGAGCTATGCCATCTGAACTGGGTTTTTTTATTTTTTATTTTTTAAAATTCTTTATTAGTTAAGGTATTACAAATATGTCCTCATTCCCCCCCCCCGCCGTTAACCCCCATCCTCTCCCCCCACACACTCATGCTCTCATCCCCCTGTTGTCCATGTCCATTGGTTTGGCTTATATGTATGCATACAAGTCCTTTGGTTGATCTCTTCCCCTCACCCCCTCCCTCCCCTATTTTCCCTCTGGATATTGATAGTCTGATCGCTGTTTCTCTATCTTTGGATCTGTCCCTGTTCATCAGTCTATGTTGTTCTCTATAATCCACAAATGAGTGATATCATGTGGTATTTATCTTTCTCTGACTTGCCTATTTCACTTAGCATAATGATCTCCAGTTCCATCTATGCTGTTGCGAAAGGCAAGAGGTCCTTTTTTTTTTTACCACAGCATAGTATTCCATTGTGTAGATGTACCACAGTTATCTAATCCACTCATCTGCTGATGGGCACTTAGTCTGTTTCCAAATCTTATCTATGGTGAATTGTGCTGCTATGAACATGGGGGTGCATATATCCTTTCTGATTGGTGTTTCTCATTTCTTGGGATATATTCCTAGAAGTGGGATCACTGGGTCAAATGGGAGTTCCATTTTTACTTTTTTGAGGAAGCTCCATACTGTTCTCCACAGTGGCTGCACCAGTCTGCATTCCCATCAGCAGTGCAGAAGGGTTCGTTTTTCTCCGCATCCTCTCCAACACTTGTTGTTTGTTGATTTGTTGATGATAGCCATTCTGACAGGTGTGAGATGATACCGCATTGTCGTTTTGATTTGCATCTCTCGGATGATTAGTGACTTTGAGCTTATTTTCACATGTCTTTCGGCCTTCTGTATGTCCTCTTTTGAAAAGTGTCTATCTAGATCCGTTGCCCATTTTTTGATTGCATTGATTATTTTCCTATTGTTAAGTTTCATTAGTTCCTTGTAAATGTTGGAGATTAAACCCTTATCGGTGATATCATTGGTAAATATGTTCTCCCATGTAGTGGGTCTTCTTGTTGTTTTGTTGATGGTTTCCTTTGCTGTGCAAAAGCTTTTTATCTTGATGTATGGACTGGGTGTTTTTAAGAGAAGTTAAAACTAAGTAGTTTGACCTAATAAGTTAATTATTTCTGAATGAGTAAAAAGAGGCAAACTGAAAACAAGGGAAGTGGTAGAGGTTAGTGGAAAAGGAATATTGAGAAATTTATGTAGAAATGCCAGAACCTCATTATGGAGATATGCTTACACCCTAACCCTACAAAGACTAATAACCATATTAATTCAAATGAAGCTGAAATAGCTATAAAAACATGGTCCTCTATAACTGTAGCTGAGGCACAGGAAATTTAGTTATG
This sequence comes from Myotis lucifugus, assembly GCF_000147115.1. Taxonomy (NCBI): domain Eukaryota; kingdom Metazoa; phylum Chordata; class Mammalia; order Chiroptera; family Vespertilionidae; genus Myotis; species Myotis lucifugus. The sequence continues at coordinate 116,135 of NW_005871948.1, forward strand.
ATAATCTTACTCTCTTCCTGGTCTATGAAATTTTTATTTGGTAATTGTAATATACACCATTGGGTTGTTACAGCCTTGTCCCCAAATATGATTACAGTTCCAAATTGCACAACCAGCAGGAATCAGATTAATAATGAATGACCCTTGAATGTTTTCAATGGGAAATATGTGGACCATTGTAAATGGCAACCCATCTCATGATCAGATTGTGAAAACTGAAGAGGGGAATAGTGTGCCCTCAAACTATAAGCAAATGTTATACTAGATGCAAAATACTGAAGAATGAGAAAGACAGCAAAATTTAGATCACAATAACTTATAGGTTAAGAATGACCCAAAATGTTTTTCTTTATTTTTAATTGTTTTTTTTTGTTTATTTAAATCCTAACCCAAGAATCTTGTTTCCATTGATTTTTAGTGAGAGTAGAAGGGAAATAGTAGAGAGGGAGGGAGAGAGAAAAAGTGAGAGAGAGAGGAACATCGATATGAGAGAGACACGATTGACTGTCTCCTGCATGCATTGGGACCATGAATTGAACCTATAACCCAGACACCTGACCTTAACAATCAACTGTAGGTTGATACTCTAATCATTTAGCAACACTGGTCAGTGCCAAAGTGTTTTTCTTAATGAAGACCAGTGGAACCTGACTGGCTCCCATTTACCTGCTTTTCACTTTTGAGAAAATTTGACCTTGACTTCGATCCAAGGTTACAGTCTTGTCCTATCCCCAATTGTCCTTTGTTCAGCTAGATAAACTAAGACTTCCTAGTGATGAGCCTTACTAGCACCATGGGACCACATTTTCCAACCAAAAGTTTGGTCATCAGTAAATCATTCCGTTTGATTTATGACCCAAAGGGGGAGTGTGGATGAAAAAGGGGCCACATACTAAAGCTGACAAGCTCAGAGGAGGCCTGCATAGTATGATTTGCAAAATCTGAGACCTAATGCAACCACATAGGATGACCTGAAATGATAACTTTCTAACTAAAAGTGAGTCATGTTAGGTAATTATGTTTTAGGTATTCTTTCCTGACAAAGCTGAATCTTTAAATTAACAGAACATGTTTATTGTTTTTTTGCATTCGTGATAACTTACTTTTGGAATATCAGGAAAAATTTTTTATTTTTCTGGACCCTCACTGCACAGAGGAGAAGCAACAGAACCCCTAATTGCTATTGTCATCATGTTAATTGTTAACTGCTAACTATCCTCTATCAACCTCTCTAAAAGAAGTATGTGTCTATTTGTTTTACTTTTTATCCAATCTCAGAGATTCCCCTGTTTTGCTTTCTCCCACCTTCCTACCCTATCACCAATGGATTTTATTTAACCCCTTATGACTCCTGCTTTGATTGTAATGTATAAAATATGGTGCATAAATGCCATTTTTCATTGAGATTTTGCTTCCTGGCAATTGTCGTCAGTTTGACTCAAACTCATAAAAATTCTCTACAGGTTTAAATGTTTCTTACGTTGGCTGCTGAAAATTCCAGGCTTCTAATCTAGATTTGGCCTTTATTGCAACCAGTCCTCACCTAAACTATCCATAGGCCTGTCAGGAGTTGCTTCATCAGGACAAAAGACACTCTTATTGCCCATATCACTCAGAAAATTTCAAGAATTTAAACTGCTCTATTCTAAGAACCAGGAAATATCTTTCTATGAAATCACATGAGGAAACTGAGGCTTTTTGAGGTGAGATCACTTGCCCAGAGTCACAGAGCCTGCAAGTGGACTCAACCATGAAATGTATTGTCAATTGGCACTTGACATGTATGCTCCACCCCTTTCTATATTTCCTCCTATACCAGAGGGGCTGAAAGGTTAAATACCACATTTGCCACTTCTAATGACTGGGAAGACAGGTGTGAATTAATTTCAGCCTCTGAGATGCATTTGTTTGTAGTTTGAACTCTGGAAGGGAGAAGGGGCTGTGATTCCTGCTCCTGATGGGTGGGCTCTGCAGACAGAGCTTTATGTGAAGAAGCAGGTCTTTCTTTCCCTCTGGTGAGGCTGTGGCAGTGGGACCTTGAAACCAGACTTCCTGTGTCAACTCCCTGACTTCCATTTTTCTGGCCCTGTATTGGTTTTACATGCACCTATTTCTGTGTGCTAAAGACCTTACTGCACAAATGTTAATGCCAGGTTTACTTGGAATAGTCCAAAATGGGAATCAATACAAATGTCCATGAATGGGCAAATGGTTAAACAAGTTTGGTGCATCCTACAGTGGAATAGACGTGAGGGATTAAAAAGGAAATATCTATTTCTAGATGATGGCGTTGATTCAAGAAGCCAACATTAGCCCAAAATTACATATTATATGGTTCAAATTATGAAAACTGCAGAAAATGTAAACTCATCAATAATGACTGAAAGCAGAAAAGAGTTGAAAGGAGTGGAAGAGGGACAGAGTGATGAGATTATAAGAGGGCCCGAGGAGGCTTTAAGAGGGAAGGACATGTTCATTTTCTTCATTGTAGCAACTTCTCTGTTGCATGCATTTGGCAATGCTTAATAAATTGTATACTTTTAAAATGGTAAAGTTATTACATGCCAACTAAAACTCAATAAATATGTTAAAATTTTACTCTACACATATGAAATATTGCTAAAAGTATAAGTTGAATAGAAAATTCAAAACTGTAACCTGGCTCTTTTTCTTACACATATTTCAGCTTTTCCATCAAATGGGGGTGAGCTATTCCACAGCCTGCAGCCTCCTCAGGTGTCTGATGACCCCACCTCAGCAGCGTCCACAGCCCAGCAGGGTCCACCCTCACCAGCATTACTCAGTCCACATTCCTTCTCACTTCTCACACTGCCCACACTGGACTTTGAAAGCTCCTCCATCCAGCCAGCCATCTTCCCACTAAAGTCCAGTCCTCTGCAGGCAGCTCTTCCCCACCACCCTCTGTCCAACGGGTGAATGGCCACTCATGATTCAAGTCTCAGCAAGATGTCACTTTCTCAGAAGTGCTCTCTGTGATCCCCAGACAAGCTGAGACTCAAGTACATACAACTCTTTCTTCGTGGCCCTTCTCTGGATTATAATTAACTCCTTAGTGGTGTGATTTCTCTGAGAGCCTGTCTTTGTTACAAGGTAAACTCCATGAGCACAGGTACCACCTATGTCCTGTTCTCTCAGGTCTCAGGGCCCATCCCAGGTATGACACATCACAGATGCTCAGTAAACACTCATTATATGGATGAGAGAAATGACCCAATGGTAGCCTGTCACCCTGTGTGACACTAGTGGTCAAACTATGTTCCTTATAAGCACGAAGACATTGGTGTCAGCATGGGAGGAGGCCACAAGTGTGTGGGGATGACCCAGGGATGGGTTTTCCCCCCTCACACAATCCGGGGGAGGGATATAGGACCAACTAAAAGTGAAGAGTCAGACCTTTCTTCATTCCCAGAAAATCATAGCCCTCCCCATTTCCACCTTCTGAGTGTTGTCTCATATTCCTGGGGCCGGGACAGCAGCCTGTGTTCTTTGTCTTCTCACAGAGCCCTGACCTGGCAGACACTCTGGACCTTTCAGCCCAGGTAGAGGTACTACCATGGGAAAAGAGAGCTCACACTGGCTTCAAAGGAATCCGGGGATGACTCCCAAGCACACGGTTCCTGGTCTTTGGGACACCTGCCTGTAGTCCCTGAACATCTCACCCGCCAGGATGTCTTGGGGAGCAAGGGGAACTCCTGCAACAATGTGGGACAGGAGAACCCAGGATCTGGGGTTGCTTCCATCTCAGAGGACTGAGGGTCCTACAGGGGCCTCCCTCCCCTAACAGAGGGACACACAGCTCCTGTGGTTGACACACCAAGTGGAGCTGCTTCAGATCCTGGGCCCTGTGGAAAGGACTACCGCAGAGGATGACAGGGACACAGGTGACTTGGATGCAACACACCAATGCAGTGAAGGAGACACACAGGGCATTTGGGGGATCAGCCCTCCAGTTTGGCACACTCTACTAAAAGCCTCAGAAGAGACATCACTAGGTTCTCTAATTGAAACCTTTGGGACAGAGAGTTCCTCCTGAAACAGCACATCCACCAGAGGGGACAGTTCTAATGACACTGGACTCATAATACTCTGGACCCTCAGCCCCTCTGAGATCGAAGCAGCCCCAGATCCTATCCTCTTACTGGGCTCACCCTGCTCTGGGATGGAGTCAGGTGGCCTGGAGCCCACAGTGACTGGACCCTGACTGACTGGCCTTTAAGCTTGAAGGCCAGAGCCCTCCTCTCCCTAGGTGTCAGGGTCAGCTCTCATTCTTTTGTCAGAATACCTGGTGCAGCACCTGGCATTGGCTGCATTTCTCCTTCTGCTCTCCAGGGGGTGACATTTAAACACACAGACAACACAGGGAATTCACACATGAACCTGACTTTGTCTAAGGAGCTGGAGAAGGAGCATGATTTCCATCCCCTGTTCCCACAGAGGCTTTTGGACCCCGCCCTCATGACTGCTGTATCCCACCTGCTACTTCTAGGGACTGTGAATAAAACAACAACAACAACAAAAAGGGGCTGTAAAATAAGCCTGACAAGCCCAGCAGGTCACATGGCAGTCCTGACGAGCTCAGTGACCAAAATTAACTGCACAGGATGGTCTGATCACAAATTCCTAACAAGGCAGGTGATGTCAGGGAGTCATGTGTCCAGCCTACAGCTTCATTAGCAAAGGTCAGACTTTACGTTAAGTGAGCCCTCTTCCCTGTTCTTATGCATCTTGGATACCATACTGTTGACACATCAGAGTAGTTGTTTTTTTCAAAATGATTTGAAGGCACAGACTCGGGAACCAGCATATGAGACAACATACTTCTTATGTTACCTGGTTCTTGCATAACCTCTCTATGTGCTGTAAATGTTAATTATCCTGGACCCACAAAAGTAATAAAAAAAATGTGTTTCTCCATTTAGCTATTTATCAATTCTAGAGATTTCTTCACTTCCTAATTGATTTCACACAACTTTTTCCATCTTCTTTTTTTATTAAAATGTATAAAATAAGTTGCATAACTACCAATCTCAGGATTTGATATCTTGTTCCAGGCATATGATGTTAGCTTGGTTCAAATAAACTTATGAAAATCTTCACAGGTTGGGAAGTTTCTAACTTTAACAGGCCCAAGAGCACCTGCTTTCCCAGGGCTCTATTTGCTGCTCCCCGTCCCATGCCTGACACCACCCATGAACAAGGTGGGGTAATGAAAGGAAACTCCCCCAGGCAGAGGACAGACACCGCCCCAAGGTCAGGGAGCACAGGACAGGCTCAGCCAACAGAGAGGGAGGTTCTCCCAGAAACTACCCCTGAGGACCACGGAGCCCACAGCCACCTGAGTTCCCAACACAGTCCTCCCTTCCTACGACATGCAGGACACCTTCCCCTTCACTCCCAGGAACTGCAGGGCCTTCTGAGACTCCTGGTCCTGGGTCTCTGTCCTAGGAAGCAAAGGCTAGGCTGGTGACAACCTGAGATAGAGGGAGGGCACCCTCTGCAGTCGTCACCCAGCGTGACCCCTTCTCACACCCACACTCATCTTTGTGGTCTTCCTGCTGGGAGGAAATTTAACCTTCCCAGCACATTTGAGAACAAGGGGCACACGAGGTGGCCAGCTGGGTTTCTGTGTTACAAACAGAAATATTGCCCACTTTGGGGCCTGTGGGGCTCTCTGTGTGGTGCTGAAGGACCCAATACCAAGAAACAGCAGAGGACAATGCTGGGGTGAGAGGGTCATCCTCTCAGGGGACACATGCCTCCATCAGCCTTGCTGGTGCAAGTGGACTCCACAGGCCAGTAAGACCCACCTTCCTTGAGACCTCATCAGATTCAGAGTCTCTGGTCCACCGCACACCTGCAGATTCAGAATCTGCATTTTAACAGGATGTGGAGACCCTCACTGTGCACAGGAGAGGGGGAGGGGTTTCCCATCACCACATCACCAGATCTCATTCTGGTTGGGCATCCACATTAGCTGGACAGCTGCTGAAGCAGCATCTATGGTGTCACCTGGGAATTGCAATCTTTACAAAGTTTCACAGGTGATCCCATGCACAGCGGTGGTGACATCCCAGTGACAAGAGGTCCTGAGGTGTGCACAGAACTCCTGCTTTGAAGGAAAAAGTCAAATGTGAAAGAGAGAGGGCTGTGGGTGAGGCTACTGTGCACCTGACTGGAGCCATGGGGAATGCCCATGACCTGGATGCCCCAGGCTGGTGCTTTTCCAAACAGAGCATGTAAGTGTGTGTGTGTGTGTGTGTGTGTGTGTGTGTTTGTGTGTGTGTGTGTGTGTGTGTGAATGTGAGTGTGTGTGTGTATGTTCAGATACCTCAGCAGCTCCAAGGAAACCAAAATTAAGCTGGAAGGAGGGGGAAAGGGTGGCAAAAATGAGGGGAGGAGGAGGTGGGTCCTTGGTACAAACTCCGCCCTTGTCCACATGACCAGGTAAGTGACCTTGCACCAGGAGGAGGCCCAGTGCACAGTGAAGAGGGACAGCAGATCCCACCAGCTTTTACAGTGGTGCCTTTGAGCTTTCCTGGAATCCACGTTCTTCTCATAGAAGGAGGCACAGTGCAGGCAGCAGACACCATGAAGTCACTCTCAGCCCCTATCTGCAGAGGACCTGTCCCCTGGCAGGGGCTCCTTTTGGCTGGTAATGAAGGAACAATCCCTGGGTGGTGGAGTGAAGGGGTAAGGACAGGGAATTTCTGGGGTCTCCTGGGGAGAACAGCGCTCTGAGAGTGGAGTGAGGGCTTCTGTGTGGACCTGAAGTGAGAGCACCAGGGGGCAGAGTAGGATGGGTAAGGGAGATGGGTAATAGGTAACTGGGAAATTTCATGATCTAGAAGTGGAGTGGGACAGGGAAACTTCAGTTGCTGTTAATTCCTAAGTTATTCATCACTGAGTATTGAATTTTGGAAAGTGACCATAATAATAACAATTTATGTCAGGTGGCACCAGAGAAAAACTTAATCAGGGGTGCTAAATATCATCCTTACCACCAGCCTCAGGGGAAATACACCCCAAGAGGTGCAGGACTCTGGGAACATTCATTCACCCACAGGTATTTGCAGCCTGTTGCAGGCGCTGGGGATGCAAGATCTGACCAGCCCCTGTCCCCATGGAGCTCATGTTCTGTGGGTGGAGAGAGATAAGAAAATATCTACATGTGATGTCAGGTACCCATAAGTGTTATAAAAAGAATAGAGCAGAGTCAGGTCAGAAAGTGATTAATAGAGAGTCTTTAGGGAAGTGTTCCTTGAAGGTTCCTCCCATGGACAACCCTAAGTGTCAGGAGGGGTCTGAGGGCAGTGAGTGGGTGAGCCGAACAGACACCTGGAATAGAGACTGAGAAAGAGAAAAAGTAACAGGTTGACAGGTGCTGAAGTATTGGTGGTCATGCTGTTGACCTTGACCACACTCACACACACACACTCACACACACACACACACACACACACACACACACACACTCACACACACACAAGAAGGCTGAGATGAAGAAACTTGTTCCAAATCCAGGGCCTCATCATTCCATCCCAACATATACATCCAAATATTGATCAATTTCTTTCTTCCCTCCTAGTTTCACTCTTAAATTTCTGGAGCCTGCCCACTGCTGCCCAACTTGGTATTGTGTCAACCAATGCTGCTGAAGGACAGGATGTGACTCTACGTATCCACAATATGCCTCCCAATACTCAAGGCTTAACGTGGTACAGGGGGGAAGGGGCAAACTACTATCATAATCTTGCAACTGTCAGAAAAGACATGAGAAATTTTATAACAGGGTATGCAAACAGCGGTCGAGAGCAAATAAACTATGATGGATCCTTGCAATTAAAGCAGGTCACCCAGAAGGACACAGGAATCTACACCGTAGTAGTCTACCTTCCAGGCAATATAAAAGAAATAGGATTTGGACGGCTCAATGTATATGGTGAGTGATTGCTCTCTGACCTCTGGGTGTTGAGTGGGTGAACACACAGGACTGACAGCCCTGGACTCTGCCTCCATCCCCCTCTGCATCATCTCCCAGGTTGGGTTTGGGTATACAGTGCAGGACACACACAGTGGAGAGAAACTTTCTAAGATCAGAGACCCTCCTGAATTCTAGCCCTGCAGATATTCTCCACAGAGAGAAGGCCCAATCTGATGGGATTTGCTCAGCAAAGAGAGAACAGTCTCAGTCCATTTCCCTTGGCCCCTCACCATGACCATTACACTGGGAAACACCCTGCAGGGCTTGGCCAGGGCCCATTCTGAGGAGCCCCCTGCAATCCTCATAAAGAAGCTCAGCTTTGGCAGCCCCGCCCAGACCCCAGCCCCAGGGTTTCTGACTCCAGGGACCCTGGGGATCCTGTGTCAGGTTGGGGTTAACCTCCTGGGAAGGGCTGAGTAGCACAATGGTTTCCCAGGTGTCTGAGTCAAAAGGTTTTTGAGCTGCTCAGAAGCCAGAGCTCAGCCCCATGATCCACATCTGGATAGGGGTGGTGCTTCACCTGAGACTGAGTGTGGCTAGCACAGATGGACAAGGTCGCCAGGCCATTTGTGAACTACACTGAAACATTTAGGAGAGTCCAGAGAGAGATCAGAATCACAGGAACAAAAAGGAGGAAAGATGCTCCTGGAAGCTCCTCATCCACCAGGGATCAGCCCAGGAGATTCTCTCTTGGAGTTGATCAATAACAGATGTCCCTCATTTGAGCAGGTCCCCTGTCCCAATGTTTAGTCAGATACTGTGAATATTTTATTGTTAATACACTGACACCCTGGCAGTCATATGTTCATAGTACTGCATTGAGAGGAAACCAAGGCAAAGGGAGATATAGTCACTAAAGCAGAGCCACACAGGCCATGAGAGTGACTCAAGGTCTGTTTGCAGCCATTACCTCTCCTCCATGTCAGAGGGATCCCTAAAGCAAACATTGGTAGATCTTCCCTCAGGCATCCCCAGTCAGAGAGAGAGACTGTGGTCTAGAAAATAACACCAAATGGAGAATTAATTTATTTGTACTCTAGAACCATATTACCTGCACTAACAATCAGTCAGTGCTGGGAACACCCAGGCCTTCCCCTCAGGTGACTGATCCACCCCTCCCTGCACTGGAGGGGAAACCACTGATTTGTTTCCTGATGTGTTGGTGTCATTCCCACTGGACATAAAGGAAAGGACTTGCCTGCGCGCTCCCCATTTTACACTTGTAATCAGCTAAGGGATCTAGATGTAACACTGGGCTGTTTTGATGAATTAGGAAGAAATAAATGGCTACTGAAGGAAGGAATGAGCTAAAACCTCTTCAGAGGCTGAAACCTGGATGCAGAGTCCTTGTAATTCTGGCCACATGGGAAAGGCTCCCTGTTACTCGAGGGATTGAGACCCATGTCTCAGACCCTTTGCTGTTTTCTAGAGAAATAATCCTTCCTGCTATTGCTCTTAGGCCCTTGGGTATTAATAGTAATTTTTGCATATGGGGGAATTTTAGTATGTTTCCAAATTTCTATCTCATAACCACCAAACACAAATGGTCCACAAGGGTCTAAATGTTAGCAATCCATGTTCCCCTCTTGCCATTTCAGCACCCCTTCTGCATCTGCACAAGCCTCACCTGCCCTCCCCAGAGGGAGAATGACTTTAATGACCAAGGGCAAAGCATATGGTTCTGCTGCCAAAATCAGATCCTGCCTGACCCTTCACTCCTTTCTGGCTCATTCCTTGGGCTCTGCTCTATCATTTATTGGCTCACTGGCTCATGTCAGTCACATTCACCTGGGAAGGCCTGACCCTGCTCTTAGCCCCGGGGCCTGAGTAGTCAAGTGACCACAGGTTTGATCCTGGTCCCCTGTTTTAATTCTGGTCCAATATGAATCTCTAGGATATCCTGGGAAATTGTGCCTCTTAGAAACACACCTCAGATGGGCAATGAAGGTCTGTGCAGCTAGAAAAAATTGCAGTCAGCTGCTCAGTGAAGAACAAGTTGAGGTGTGGGAGGATTAGGGGGAAAGGGTGTCTCTAACTGTAGGTTCTCTTTTTTTTTCACAACCAAATGTGGCTAATCAATTGAATGGATCCCTTCATTTGTTGAAAAGACTGTCCTTTATCCATTGAAAAGTCTTGGCTCCTGAGAGAGGCTGTGCTTTCTCCCAGACATAGAGGATTTAAGTTCTCTGAGAGCACAGAGCCCCAGCAATTGTCTTGTGATACATAGACCTGCCTTATTCCTTTATGTTTGCTGAGAGCTGAGAGGTGCCAACACTGATTGAAGAAGGCTTGGAGGACTCAAGTGTCCCACAGGGCAATGTTCTCCTGTTACCTTCTCAGTGGATTTATCCACACTCAATATCACAAGCAGCAACTTTGAGAGTTTTGATTTATGTTTTTCTAATGATAGTAATGTTGAGCATCTTTTCCTGGGCTTATTGACCATTTGTATATCTTCTCTAGAGAAATGTGTATTCACGAGGTTTCCCCATTTTTTAAATCAGTTTATTTGGTGTTGCTGTTGTTGAGTTGTAGTAGATCTTTATATATTTTGGATATTAACCCCTCATCCTATTAATGATTTGTAAAGGATTTTCTACCATTCCACACATCACAATTCACTCTGTTGAGTGTGTCCTTGGATGAACAGAAGTTTTCCATTTTGACAAAAATCTAAATTATCTAATCTTTTCTTGCCTGAGTTTCTAGTTTCATATTCAAGAAATCACTGCCAAATGCAATGCCATAATGCTTACCCCTATGTTTTCTTCTAAGCGATTTATAATTTTAGTTCTTAGCTTTAGGATTTAATCCATTTTTACTGAATTGTTGTGTATGGTATAAGCAATGGACCCCTTTATTTGTTTGCATGTAGACATTGCTGTTCAATGGCATTTGTTCAAAAGACTGTCCTTTCTCCATTGAAAAGACTTAGCTCCTTTATCAAAACCGTTTGGTTGTGTCTTTTGACAAATAGAAGCCTTTATGCCAGTGTAAGTATTTTGATTACTTTCCCTTTGTAGTAGGATATGAAATTAGTAACTTTGATACCTCAAATTTCAATTCATCCTTCATAAGATTGTTGCAAACATTTAGGATCCGTTGAAATTCCACATAATTTCTGGGTTAGATATTTTTTTTTTTATTTCTGAAAAAAAGTAATTGAGATTTTGATAGGGATTGTTTCAAATATGTAGATAGCTGGTGGTCTTGGAATCAATGAACATGGATGTCTTTCCAGTTATTTGTTGCTTCTTTACTTTCAGAAATGTTTGGTAGTTTTCAGTGTATTCATCTTCTACCTTATTATGTTTAACCCTAAGCATCTAGTCTTTTTGATGCTATTGTAAATGGAACTATTTTCTTTATTTTATTTGAGGATTGTTCATTTTTGTTTAAAGAATGGAAATGATGCTGAGTGTTGATTTTGTCTCTGGCGACTCCATCGTTTTGTTAGTTATAATAGTTGTTTTAGGTACGTATGTGATGAAATCTTCAGGGTGTTCTACAATAAGATTATGTTGTCTTTTTAAAAAAGATATTTTCTTATTCCTCTCTAAATTGAATATCTCTTATCTCATCTTCTTGCCTGATTTTCCTGACTAGTTGAATTAGGGGTAAAAGAGCATCCATGTCTTATTCATGATCTTAGTACTGTTTGCAGAGGTTCTCCGTGGAGTAATGTGTTAACTGTGGACTCTCATGTGTGGTCTTTACCATATTAAGTAATTTCCTCCTATTCCTACAGTTTCTGTCTATTGTTAAAATCATAACCATTTGTCTTTAGTGATTTATTTTACCATTATATGCAATCAGCAGGCCTGTAAATAAAGTCCTGTTCAGACTGAGGAATCCTATAGATGGAACTTATTCAGATCCAAGGTCAAGAAGACTGGGTTGGGCCATCTTTATTGCCTAATGAGTTATTTAACAATAGTTAAATGCCCGTTCACTTTCTGTAAAGTCCCCTTGGCCCCAGTAATAGGCAGAAGTGGTAAGATTGCCTTTCCCAACATACATGGAATTTTTAAGTCAATAGAACTTTTAGGAAAGGGTCAGTAAAAGCTCATGAGAGGAAAACTCCACCTTACAGAGAGGTTATAGGACACGTGGGCTGTGAAAGAGTTCCCTGTGTTGATACTACAAAGATGTATATGGGAACAGGTCAGGGTTGATCTGGGTTCAGAGAAGAGGTGCAACACTTGTCCTACATATCGTCACCTGAACAAAGATAATTGTCCTGCAGAGATCAGAACCATCCTCTGGTGACCTTGAAGAGCTCACCGTGGACTCTGAGTGGCTAAGATATCTGAGGAGTTATCATGGCCCGGGTCCCCAGCCACTCTCAATTACCCATGCCCGCTATTTCTCCACAGAGCGAGTGAGAGTGCCCACTCTCATAGCCAGCAACACCATAGTCACGGAGCATAAGGATTCCGTGGTCCTGACTTGCTACACAAATGCAGTCTCCACCCAGTGGTTCTTCAATGGCATGGATCTGCGACTGAAGGAGCGGATGAAGCTGTCCTGGAATGACAGAACCCTCACCATAGACCCCGTCAGGAGGGAGGATGCTGGGAGTTACCAGTGTGAAGTGTCCAACCCCATTAGTACCGCTTACAGTGCACCGGTTGAGCTGGATGTAAAATATTAGTGTCCCTCCTCCTCTCCTATATGTTACTAAACTCTGAATATTCTTTTGTGCCCTTTAAATAGATTTGTTGTGAGAGTGGAAAGTCCTTAGAAGATTTGCATTGAGTCAATAAATGCTCAAAAAAAAAGAGCTGACATTGTCATTATTGTTGACTTAAAGTGATAGTCTATACCAGTTCCAACCTCTGTGTGGTCTAAGTTGTACCATCTCCACAGTGGAGGTGAAACCAAGTCTTTCAAGAGAATGACAGTGGCTGTGTGATTACCCTGGTTGCACGTGATGAGTTTGCAGAAATCCAAGCTCTGTTGCTCCTCCAGGGGGACATGTAGTGGATGTCCAGCCACTGTTGTTGGCAATGGGAATGGACACGAGGACACCCATGTGGGTAACAACACTGATATTTTTTTCTCCCTGTTTGATTTATTTCCAAAAATTTCTTAAGTCTTTTTGAGTATTTTTATTTATATGGCTATAGACTTATTTGCGTATAGTAAATAGGACTCTGTCTTCCTTGTTAATATGTTATAATTGGAAACCTTAGTAATACAACATAGGCTTTGGCTCAAAAGTCCTAGTTCAGACTGATGCCCACAGAATTAGAAATGACCTCACCTTTCATGGAGCTACATTTGACCTGCGGGATTTTTTAGAATCTCTTGGAGATGAGGGAATTGCCCAAAGCTAGAGGGTGAGGCTTCCTAACCTCAAGAGGCTGTTAGAACTCCCATCTTCGTTTTCATAGAAAAACCTGCATCAGAGCAAACTATGTGGTAAATGTCAGTTCCTCTGCACTTAGATCACTAATCAGGCCAAATCCAGTGACACCAGCCATGTTGTAGGATGGAGAATACTCTTCTTCCTTGGAGGTGACCTGTGGTCAAAAGGAAGATGACTGTAGAAAGCAATGTAATGTCTCCATAGAGAACTCTAGAAGCGCAGCATTCTGGGAGATCAGATCCTGGCTGTGTTCAGGAACTCTCAGCTACTTTGCATCTGTTTATACATTGCTGGGAAATTGCACCTCTTTATATAATTGCTGGAAATGATAAAGATGTCAACTGGGTCTTGGCTAAAAGAGATTTAGTTGTGTTTCCCTCCACTGTGCAGAAAGCAGTTTTGTTCTACACTGGAAGCCTTAATGTTCCCTCAGAGTAACTAACCTTTACACAGTTTCTTCCTGACAACATGCCTTTGTCTTCCAGATTTAGACCTTTCCCTTTATAAATATAATTAGTAATTGCAGGTTCTTTCTCTGCACTTTTGAAATATACATAAGTCTCCTCATAATCTCTCTTGCCAGTGTTACGACCCAGAGAATAACTGTCTCACGGACCTGGCCCCATCCTTTTGAAATTTAATCCTCCTGGTATTCATGTGTCCCAGTCTCTGAGGGAGAGAAGGAGCCTAACTTGGGTGGGGTCATTTACAACAAAGATGGGAAAAGACTCCTGCCAGGACTTGAGGAGATGTTTTACATTTCCTTTCTGTAAATCCCATTTCAAAAACACATGCCTATAATTCCTTCTTCTTTCCTAAAATCTCTCCAGCCTTTTCTTTCAGGGGTGTTGAGTTTCATCTCACTGCCCTATTACAGGTTTCTGAAGAATGTCTTCCTTGCCTCTTTAATGTGTTGGACACCTGTTTTACTTTGTCATCATCTACCTTTAACTAGCTGATCCTGTCATTTTGCTCACATTGTGGATCCTTACCTTATTTTCAAATCTTCCAATTTCTTTCCTTATCAGGCTAAAATCCTCCACATAAAGGTCTCCAGTTTTCCTGCCTTCCTTCTGACTTGGCATCCACAGCAGCATCTGAGGTGACTTCTTAGATGTGTTTGAGGCTGCAAGTTGCCTCAGGGTGGCCTTTGCACCAGAGTCTCCGAAGACATGCAGGCCTGAAAGGCACACGTCAACAGGGACCAAGCCATCAACAGTGTTCACATTCATTTTCACTGCACCTTCAAGGAACAAGTTCACAGAGATTTTAACAGATATTCTGTCTTGAACTTTAGAAACTCTAGTAAACATGCAGGTTCCTGACATGTCAGCCACCCATAGGCTGTCACTGAAAGATGCTGTTTTGTGTCCCCCGTGACCTGGAGCTCAGGCCAGACAGGTGTCCTCATACTTTGTTTTCTTCATTGTTTTTACAATCGCCAGGTGCCGGTTCTTACAGAATCCAAATCCAGAACCTGGGAAATGGAAATAAATCTTTCCTGTGCCTTGTGGCCTCTGGGATATTTAGTTATACTCCTTTGAGAGCTAGCCAGAGGTGGATTGTGGGTAAGCAGAAGTGGGCTTAGAGGGGAGATGTTGAGTGATAGGATCTGTTCAGAGCCAGGATGATAAATTGTAAACCCTGGGGGGTTTGGAGATGAACGGCATTATTTGAGGTCAAGGGGACCTAAAGGTGCCCTGCAGTTGGGCTCTTTTGGGGAGGGCTCTCGATGGGGCTGAGGGATATGAGTGAGGGTCTACTTTCTACATGTTGAGGGAGAAGCCACTGGAGTTGTTGTAGTGAAATAGGAATGCAGTTCTCCCAAACTTGGATAGGCGAAAGGGGTGAGACACAGGGTAGGGGGGAAAGAATAAGGTTCTTGAAGATTCATATTAGGGTCCTGACATTTTGT
>NW_005871948.1:131522-133311 GCF_000147115.1 Myotis lucifugus
CTCTGGAGGGTACGTCCAGCATGTCCCAGATTAGTGGAGACATAGATGTGGCAGATTCCTGAATAGTCACAGATGTGGATGTCCCTATAGCTCATGCTTTCCTTAAGCTGCTGATCAAAAGAGTTGACCCTGTCTCTGGTGTCACTGTCATCACTGATGTCATTGTGTTAGAGCATCAACGTTAGCAGGCATCACTTCCACCCTTTGGAGCACACGTGTCTTACTAAGGCATTTTGAAACTTGCAGTGTTGTTCACCTTTAGCAGGAGAGCTTCTAGATCTCGCCATTTTTTATGACTTGAGTTTGGCCTTGAATTAACTTGGAGAATGAACACATTCATTTGCCCTGGAAGCCAGGGCCACTTCATGGGCTGGTAATTTGTACAGCCACTTAGAAGGGCCTGTGGTAGTTTTAATAGTTTGCTTTTGTAATCCTGAAATTCTTAATTTGAACCAGAGCCCAGAACTTTCATGTGACTTTTCATAGTCCTGCCCCCAGACCTGACCATTGGTTGGGAAAATTCTGTAATGTGACCACCAGAGAGCAGTACAGCAGCAAGGAAACCTGGAGAAGCTGTGAAGGGATGTAGAGAAGTATTTGGCTTTTTCAGCTCTATTTATGGCATTACAAGTGTCTAATGAGCAGGAACACCCCACGCCCACCTCTGTAGCTCACAGAAGGAAGGATCTCTGTCTATGATGTTCTCTGGATATTCAAATTTAAAGAAATCTCAGGTAGTTGGCTCAAATGTGAATGTCATTAAACAGACACAATAAGCCTACACTATATATTGGTCTTTAGAAAAATACTGGAGAGACAGTAGAGAGAGAGAGGGAGAGAGAGAGAGAGAGAGAGAGAGAGAGAGAGAGAGAGAGAGAGAATTGGTGATGAGAAAGAAAGCAGCTGAGTTTTCATCTTCCAAGAGGGTAGACCTTGCAGTAGATAATGCAAATAAATAGTAAACTTAAAGAATGCCATTTAAAGAAGACTTTGGTTCCATTAAGGGGAGCTCTCATTGTTTGGGGGCAGATATCCTCAGTATGGCCCAAAGAAACTGGAACCTTCCTGTGATAACTTCTAACAGAACACACAGACACAGGGCTTATCATGGCAATATTCAGAGTTCTCACAAATACAAGAAAGAACATCCAACAGGAGAGAGCTGGGACCTGGCTTTGCTTACAGTTTGAATATCAGACATGGAATAACTATTTCATGTTCCACCTGCACAGGGAGTTAAAATCTCCTTGGGTTGTAGATGATCACCTCAAAACAATTTACCTTCTCTGGTTCTTACAAACTGATTAAGATTTGTCCTAGAAGCCCAAATGACTTGGCTCTTTGTCCAAATGATATATAATGGGCACTGGCATATTCTTTGTACTTGTTTTGTTATTTTTTTATATCAGGAGGATAAAATTAAAATAAATCCTGATAGAAATAAAATAAAATAATAAAACATGAAAAAGACAAAAATTACAATTCTCAGTTCATTAACCAGACCATAAGTGGCCTGCCTTCCTTTTTAAGAAAACTATTACTTACTTAACTTAATTTTTATGTATTGGGAAGCAGACTAAAGTTGCAGTTTCCAGAATGATCTCTAAGGGCTGGACTGGAGAATTGATTGGCTAAAGCCTTCCTGTTACTTCCTGGATGGAAACACTGGGAAATGGACATGCTGCATTGGTCTGAGAACAGTCCCTCTGCAGCCTCCATAACCACAGTTCTGGACCCACCAGCTCCAGGCCCTGTGTGGGAGAGTCACAACCCACAGCACAAAAACTGA
>NW_005871948.1:134905-157069 GCF_000147115.1 Myotis lucifugus
AGCTTGAAGCTAGCAGGAGGCTTGCTTGCTTCAGTGACGAGGAAGCCAACGTTCCCCGCCTGCCTTGCCGGCTTCTGAGCTTGCAGTTTAAGAAACATTGTTACAAATATAGAAGCTAAACAAAACCCCAGAAACCTGCTTTCAGTCAGCCGGGCTTCAGCCAGCAGGACTGCAACATTGTTTCAATTATAGAACTGTTGGGGGCCAGATGTAAGCTGGCAAGGTCCTTGCACCTGTAGGGGCTAGCAAGGCTGGGATTCTCACCCACACAGTTTTCTCAGACTTGTTTGGATGGCGTTTATCAGTAGAATAAGAGCAACATTTGTAGAATGAGAACAGCCTTTCATAGCTTACCAAGAAGTCTGTAACTATTTACTGAGATATACTATACTGAGAACTTGTCCTTCTGCTGTGTCCTTCGCTTAGAGATTAAGAGGAACAAAGAATACATTCCTTTTGATAGACCTCCTATTCAGTGTGTTATGTATAAATAGTATTGTGCGGCTAATAAACTCGCTTCAGTTCATCGAGAGAACTGGAGTCCTCCCGACCCCGCTTTCCTGTCTTTCTTTCTTTTCTCAATTCCCACCTCCCTGCCTCAGCCCGGCTCAACCCTGTCAGGCTGGCCCTGACAGATCTGGCGCCCGAACAGGGACTGAGGAACTGGGAATAAGACGGTGAGGAACTCCGTCGGGCTTGGAGAGAAGACGGTGAGGAACTTCTCCGGATAAAGAGTGCACTCGTTAAGGTAAGGGAGGAGCAATTTTTTGATAGTCGGGAGTAAAGCATGGGACAGTTAGAATCTAGAGAAAATGCCCTTTATGGGCAAATGTTAAAGTCTATGCTCAATAGTAAAGGAACTAAGGTTAATGACAAGCAAGTAGAAAATTTTTTAAAATTCATTCAGGAGGTCTGCCCTTGGTTTCCTGAGGAAGGAACCGTTAACTTGGAAACGTGGCAGAAAGTTGGAGAACAAATGCGTGATCATTATAAAGCCCTTGGGCCAATTAAGACCCCTGTTGATGCATTTTCCTTATGGAATTTAATACGGGATTGTTTAGATCCCAGGCATGACCATAATCAACCGTCTCTTAAGCCAGAAAAAAAGGAGAAACAGCGTGATAGCACAAAACAGGGGTCTAAAAAAGACAGTATATTAAAAAGAAATAATGTAACTTTTAAAGACAATTTAACTCCTCAAGAAGAGGAGGATTTTGAGGAAGCTGCTGCTCTTTGTCATGATGATAATACAGGTATTGTTCAGGCAAAAGAGGAGGAAAAATGTTTTTCTGCTGGAACTGAAGAGGGCAGTGATATAGAGGATGTGTTGGAATGCTTTTTAGAAAAATTAAAGCTTCTTGGCAAGAAAAAGAGAAGCCGCGGGGGCCGTTCCCGCTGCTCTCCGCTGCCTTGTGCAGCACCAGTTCCACTTTCCCCTCTTCAGATGGCTTTGCAGGAGGCACGAAAGTGTGGTGAGGAATTGGGCATTCACGCCTTCCCTGTTATGGAACAGGTGAACCCTCAAATGGGACAGCGTGAGCGTGCTTATGACCCGCTTCCTTTTAAAACCTTGAAGGAGTTAAAAACAGCCTGTGCTCAATATGGGCCCACTTCCCCTTATACTTTAACCATCTTGGAAACTATGGCCTCAGAGGCTCTCCCACCTAATGATTAGAGAGCTATTGCCAAGGCTTGTTTATCAGGAGGGGATTATCTCTTGTGGAAATCAGAATATGATGAAAAGGCTAAGGAGCAAGCTTCTCGTAATTGAGCTGCCCAGATTAATATTTCTTATGAAATGCTGGTAGGTGAAGGAGTCTATGCTGATACCCATAATCAAATTCAATACCCCCAGGAAGCTTATGGACAGATTAATGGAGCTGGGATTAGATCCTGGAAAAAGTTACCCACCTCTGTTCAGAAAACAGAGGAGCTCTCAAAAATTATTCAAGGGTCAGATGAAAAGTATCAGGATTTAGTCTCTCGGCTATTACAGGCTGTTGACCGAGTAGTGGTAGATGGAGAGGCTGGCATGTTTATAGTTAAACAGTTGGCATATGAAAACGCCAACACTGCCTGTCAAGCTGCACTGCAGCCCTATCAAAGAAAGGGGACTCTCTCAGATTATATCCGCATTTGCGCAGATATTGGTCTCGCATATATACAAGGAGTTGCCATTGTGGCCGCATTAAAGGGAACCACCATTGAAGGAATTCTTCAGCAACAATTTAGCACAGGGAAAAGTCAAACACACAAGTGTTACACTTGTGGAGGAACAGGACACATAGCAAAATAGTGTCCTTCTAATAAAGGGGTTAATAAAGGAAATGGCAGAGGTCCCAAACAACCTGGACTATGCCCTGAATGTAAAAAAGGAAAACATTGGGCAAATGAGTGTAAATCTAAGACAGATATCCAGGGAAATTCTTTGTCTCGACACCAGTCGGGAAACTACCAAAAGGGGCTAGCCCAGCCACGACAAATAATAGGGGCATTGTCTATTTACCCTCCTGTCCCTATGCCATCTCAAGGCCAGCAGGCTGCACAGCACCCAGCCTACCCCAGAGAGCAAAATAGATACAAAGAGCTATTCCGAGCAACCCCTGGAAGTGCCGGGCTGGACCTTGGATCCATAGGAATAAGACATTCTATCTGCTCTGGGTGCTGATATTGCTTATTAAAATAAACAAAATATCATTAGATTTAAAACCTCCCAGATAGAGAAGAAATGACAATTTCCTTGCATTTCCGATACAGCTACAGCAAATGCCACCGGATCTGAAATTTAAAAATACGTCTGGGATTTCTGTACACGTGTAAAGAGAAAACTAGCTTGGAACTAAGGTGCGCATTGTCCGATTTTGGACATTTAGATAGAGTTCTGAGCTGAAATCTCTTTACAAATGTACAAAACAAAACCCAAGACTGATTATTTCCTAAGAAAAATAGAAAATTTAACCCAAAGGAAAAAAATGCTGGCTAGATTCTAGCAGCAGGATTGGCTTTTCCATAATAAAAACAGTTTTTAAATACTAATGAAGGGTGTTAAAAGGTTAACTTCAAGGCCAAAAGGAAATTCAGTAAAATTATCTGTTACAAGAATTTGCTAAAGAATATACCTTAAAATAATAAATTGGATTTAAATCTCAAGAATTATTGAAATATATTAATTATAAAAATCTAAGTAGCTGCCGGAACCGGTTTGGCTCAGTGGATAGAGCGTTGGCCTGCGGACTGAAGGGTCCCGGGTTCGATTCCGGTCAAGGGCATGTACCTTGGTTGCGAGCATATCCCCAGTGGGGGATGTGTAGGAGGAAGCTGGTCGATGTTTCTCTCTCATCGATGTTTCTAACTCTCTGTCTCTCTCCCTTCCTCTCTGTGAAAAATCAATAAAATATATTTTTAAAAAAAATCTAAGTACGCCCTTTAATTAAGGCTGGCTTCCCAAAGCAATTTCTAATAGAGGAAGGGCTAGCCTCCCTTCCCCCAACAGAGCAGGTAGGCCAAAAATTTCCTGCCAGTGACAACTTTTAAAAAGAGGCTTGCTTCTCAGTTTCCCATCCTTAGTAGAAAGAATGTAACTAATTTGCATTTTAATGGTTACCTGTTTTCAGTCAATGGCACCCCGAGGCTTAGGAGTTAGCTAAATTGAATAATTGAATTAGATATTCTGAAATAACAAAATGCTAAAATATTAATCTAAAATTTTCTCATGAAAAATCTAAAGGACAGAATTAAATCTATTGATTATGTCATGTATTTTTAAAGTTTATTCTTAAAAATGTTACTGATTAAGAAATGCTAAATATTTAACTTGCCAGCTAAGAGTTTAAAGTTGTGGTTAAATAAATTGGGAGAAATCATATAATTATAGTAAAATGTCAACATTTATCTAATTGAAAAAAGAGGATAAATTCTATTATCTCAACCAAAATTTTTAAATACAAAGATCAGTTTTAATTTAATTGATATCTCTTAATAATTATAAAAAGTATATAATCTTTAAATTATATATACACATATATATTTAATAGTCTTTCAAGTTAGATTTCAAAACTATAATCAAGGAATGACTTTAGGACATTTCATGGGCCCTGAAATGTTTTCAAAAGTTTATTCTCTCTTCTTAAATGATTTTTTAATAAAGCCAATTTAATATACTTGAAATCACAGAAAGCTTTATCAAATAAATATTAATAAATATATATTTTAAGTTTTTGCCTCTAAGAAAGGGAAAAACAAGTTATCTTATTTAATATTTCTTAAAATACAACAGTAGAATTTTAAGATATAATTTAAAAAAACAAAAGCTCATTAATAATTTTTAATATTTTACAACAGCATATTATACATTTATTCCAAACAAGCTTACAAACTAATTGTTTAGCAGCAATTTAATAAGAACATGAAAGGATTTTATCCCTTCCACTGTGTGGAAGGCCCCCTGGGAAGGCACTTAAGCATTCTATATTGACTTCTCTTGACCTTTTTGCCAAGGGGGTCCCTCTTCCAATTGCCTACAACTGTTGCCTAAGCTCTCTGTTCATACTGAGGTTGAAGCCTCATGGTAGCTGGTACCATGGATCTGTCTCTTGCCCAATGGCGTAAGCTGGGCCCTCTCTGGAGAGCAAACCTGGATTCCCCATGATCAATGCCGGGGCCCCGCCAGCAGGCAAGGGGATCCAAAGGCAGTTACTTGGCATGGAGGCCACAGGGGCATACGCTACCAAGGAGACAGAACTAAACCTCACATCACCCTGCTTGGCCCCGGAGAATGGCTGGTTAGTCAATGACGGGTAAGACCCCTCAGGGAGGGGCGACCTAAGACAGGCACAGTCGCAGGGGGCCTCAGGGAAGAACTTGGGGGTCAACAGAGGTGGGGAAGAGATCCTCACCCCCCCCAACTATGCAGGGGCTTGAATACTCGCCCCTTCTGAGGGAGGTCTCCTGCCCCCATGGCTGCTGCGCTTCCCATGCCCAGCTCAGATCCGGACCCAGATAACAGAAAGAGACTTAGTCCAGCCGAAATCGGTACCCAGATAACAGAGACTTGGCTAACAGCAACTACCCTATATCTAAATACAGCTTAACACCAGGAATGCTCGGGGCCTTCTCAAGGATACAAAATAATCCTTTCCATTAATATTTACAGTATAAATTAAAATTGTTATTAAAATATTAAATCTAACAATAAAATAATAGTCAAGTTTTCAGATTAATTAAAATTAGCTTAAGAAGTATTAACCAAGATTATCATTTCATGGAAAAATTGCTTAACATACAATAACCTAAAGCAATCATATTTTTGTACAAAAAATTAAAATTTAAAGTTATCTAGACTGCATTATAAAATTTCCAAAAGCCTCCTAATAATTAAAATTAAAAAAGGGGGAGGATAGTGGAAGAATAACACATAAGGAAAAATACCCTGTAACTAATTTACATCTAGAAAATTTTTTTTCATTTGTAATGCTAACAGCAAGACACACATGAAAAACATACGTGGTGTCAAAATAAGCCAAAGGAAAATCGTTTGGACAAAAATTAAAAGAATCCCAAGTCTAAATTATAGATATTATTCCTTTATTAACCTTTGGTCAAGAATACATTTGTATATTTTCAGAAAACAACTCCAAGATCATATGGATTCCTGCAACAGAGAGGAATTATCATGACTGCTCCAGCCACAGAATAGCAGTGGCTCCGTGAGACAACAAGAAGAGAAGCAGTCCAGAAATAAAGATGGTGAAGACGCCTTATCATGCTAGCAGTCAGCAGCTGTGCGTTGCTACAGGTTGCCCAGGACCAAACCAGAGAGGGTTGGACCTGCATTGCCACCATTTGTCCACCATCCAGAACTGAAATATTACTGCTGACATGTACACATAAGAAACTGTCGGACACTGAAACGTGAACTTCGCCTAAAAAACAAAGAAGGGGGATATGTTGGGGGCCAGATGTAAGCTGGCAAGGTCCTTGCACCTGAAGGGGCTAGCAAGGCTGGAACCCTTACCCACCCAGTTTTCCCAGACTTGTTTGGATGGTGGTTATCAGTAGAATGAGAGCAACATTTGTAGAATGAGAACAGTCTTTCATGGCTTACCAAGAAGTCTGTAACTATTTACTGAGATATGCTGTACTGAGAACTTGTCCTTCTGCTGTGTCTCACCCTTAGAGATTAAGAGGAACAAAGAATACATTCCTCTTGACAGACCCCCTATTCAGTGTTTTGTGTATAAATAAGATTGTGTGGCTAATAAACTCGCTTCAGTTCATCGAGAGAACTGGGGTCATCCCGATCCCACTTTCCTGTCTTTCTTTCTTTCTTTTCTCAATTCCCACCTCCCTGCCTCAGCCTGGCTCAACCCTGTCAGGCTGGCCCTGACAAGAATTAGATAAGGATCGTATTAAATAGGAAGATATTTGAGGGTCGTTCAACCCATGAAAATGGATGTTTTTCCAGTTATTTTGTTTCTTCTTTACTTTCTTTCAAAGACATTTGGTAGTTTTCAATGTATATATCTTCATCTTATTCATTAACTTAATTCTAATTATTCTAGTCTTTCTGATGCTATTTTAAATGGAACTGTTCTCTTAATTTTATTTTGGCATTGTCATTTTTTTAATATATTTTATTGATTTTTTACAGAGAGGAGGGAGAGGGACAGAGAGTTAGAAACATCGATGAGAGAAAGACATCGATCAGCTGCCTCCTGCACACTCCCCACTGGGTATGTGCCTGCAACTAAGGTACATGCCCTTGACTGGAATCGAACCCGGGATCTTTCAGTCTGCAGGCCAATGCTCTATCCACTGAGCCAAACCGTTCAGGGCTGGCATTGTTCATTTTTGTTGGAAAAAAAATGGAAATGATGCTGAGTGTTGATTCTGTCTCCAAAAACTTTGCCTTTTTTATCAGGTCTTAAAAAAAAAAATTTGTGTGTGTGTATGTGTGGTGAAATTTTGAGGGTTTTCTATATATGATTATGTTGTCTTTTTTAAAGATAATTTTTCTTCTTCGTTTCCAATTTGGATACCTCTTACTTTATTATCTTGCCTGATTTTTCCATGGAGTTCTTCCACTACTATAATGAATAAGTAGGAAAATCAGCATCCTCGCCCAAACCAGTTTGGCTCAGTGGATAGAGTGACAGCCTGTGGACTGAAGGGTCCAAGGTTCGATTACAGTCAAGGGCATGTACCTGGGCTGCGGGAACATCCCCAGTAGGGTGTGTGCAGGAGTCAGCTGATTGATGTTTCTCATGTATGTTTCTAACTCTCTATACTTCTCCCCTCCTCTCTGTAAAAAATCAGTAAAATATATATTAAAAAAAAAAAAGGAAAATAGCTTCCTTATCTTGTTCATGATGTTAGTACCATTTTCCAAGTTTCTCCATGGAATGTTGGGTTAGCTGTGGGCTTTCATGTGTAGCCTTTATCATACTGAATAGTTTTCTTCTATTCCTACAGCTCATGTGTTTTGTTAAAATATAACCACTTCCCTCTAGAGACCTATTTTACTATGATATTCAATCTCAAGGCCAGGAAATAAAGTCCTTTTAGACTGAAAAGTCATTTAGCTGGAACTTCTCCAGTTCCAAGGACATGAAGTCTGGGTTGGGCCATGTTTATTAGCAAATGAATTATTTAAAAAGAGGTAAATGACTTTTCACTTTCTATAAAGTTCCCCTGGCCCCAGAGATGGACAGAGGTGGTAGCCTGCTTTCCACAACATACATGGAATTTTACATAAAGAGTGGGACCTCATCTTTTTGGCAGTTAATGACAGAAAGAATTAATAAAAGCTCATGAGAGGAAAATACTACTTGATGATGAGGTCATAGGAAACATTAGCGGGGAAGGTGTTTCCTATGCTGACATTACAGAGATGTCTGGGGAACAGGTCAGAGGTCAACCTGGGGTTATGTGGGATCAGAGAAGAAGTGCAGCCCTCTCCTTAAACATTGTCACCTGAACAAAGACAATTGTCCTTCTGCAGAGGTCAGGACCATACTCTGCTGACCTTTACAGAGCTCACTGGGGACTGTGAGTGGCTGAGATGTCTCAGAATGTAGCAGGACCCCAAGTCCCAAGCCCACTCTCAATCAGTCCTTGGTCTTTTCGCAGAGCCCACAAGAGTGCCCACCCTCCAAGAGAGCAACACACAGTCACAGAGCATGAGAATGCTATGGTCCTGACCTGCTACTCAACTGTGATCCTCACACAGTGGTTCTTCAATAACATGAGTCTGTAAGAGCATGAAGCTGTCCTGGAGTAACAGAACCCTCACCATAGACCCTGTCAGGAGGGAGGATGCTGGTAACTAACAGTGTGAAGTATCCAACCCAATAGTTCTGCTGAAAGTGAAGAGGCTGAGCTGGATGTAAAATATTAGTGAACCTGTTTTCCTCCTCTACGTTATTAAACCCTGAATAAATTTTTTTCACCCTTGAAATAAATTTGTTGTGAAGGTGGAAAGTCCTTTGAAGATTTGAACTGAGTCAATAAATGCTCAAAAATGAGAGCTGGCATTGAGGTTGTTGTTGACTGAAGCTAACATTCCACACCAGATCCCACCTCTGGTTGGTCCCGTTTGCACCATCTCCACAGTGAAGGTGACACCGAGTCCCTCCCATCAAGGGCAGTGGTCATGTGATGACCAGTGGGAGCATGTGATAAGCTTCCAGGCATCCAATCTCTGTCCCTTCTCCAATGGGTCCTGTGGAGGGTACCTGGACACTGTTTTGGACAGCAAGAATGTACAGGAGGACTCCCATCTGGGTATCAACACTGATCTTTTTCTTCCTCTTTTACTTCTCCCCCAATATTTCTAAAGTCCTCTAGAATACTTTTAATTTTTGTGGCAGTGGATCTATTTCCATAAGTTCAGTAGGATACTGTCTTCCTTGTTAATAGGATATAATTGGAAATGCTGGTTACACAACCAAGGCTTTGGCTCAAATGTCCTAGTTAAGACTGATATCCTGAGAATTAGAAATGACTTCCCTATTTATGGAGCTAAGTTTCTCCTGGGGGGTATTTGGGTAAATCTTGGGGAAGAGGGCATCTCCCAAAGCTAGAGAGACTGCAGGTGAAGTGTGAAGGTGAGGCTTCCTAGCCTCAAGAGGCTGTTAGAACTCCCATCTTAGGTTTCATAGAAATATGTGCAGCAGAGCAAACTATGTGTGAATGTCATTCCTCTGCGCTTAGGTCACTAATCAGCCAAATTGAGTGACACCAGCCACTTTGTAGGATCTCAAATACTCTTCTTTCTTGGAGATTTCATTTGATCAAGGGGAAGGTGACTATAGAGGGAAATGTGATGTCTCCATGGAAAACTCCAATTGCACATCCTTCTGGGAGATCAGATCCTGGCTCTGTTCAGGGACTCTCAGCTATTTTTCACCTGCTTATAAATTGCAGAAATTGATGAAGATGCAAACTGGATTTTGTCTGAAAGATATTTAATAGTGTTTTCCTCCACTGTGCAGAAAGCTGTTTTGTTATGACCGGCGGTGCCTTTATGTTGCCTCAGAGTCACTTATGTTTAGATGGGTTCTTCCTTACTGCAGGCTTTTGACCTCCATTGTTTTAGAGCATTTTATTCAGAAATGTAATCGCAATTTGCAATAGCAGATTTTTTCTCTGCCCTTTTGAAATATACATAAGTCTCCTTAAAAACTTCTTGCCAGTGTTATGTCCCATAGAATATTTGTCTCAAGAGACTGGGCCCACCCTTTTGAAATTTAATCCTCATGGTGTCCCTGTGTCCCAGTCTCTGAGGGAGGGGAGCAGCCTAATTTGGGTGAGGACATTAATAGCCAAGAGGTGAAAGGACCTCCTGTCAGGATTTCATGAGATGTTTTACTTTTCTTCTGTGTAAAGCCAACTAGCAAACACAGATGCCTATGATTCCTTCTGCCAATCTTAAAATCTCCCCAGACATTTATTTTGAAGGTGTTGAGCTTAGTCTCACTGTCCTATTGCATGGTCGATCTTTAGTAAAGTGTTTCTTGCCTCTTTCAATTTGCTCAATGCATGTTTTCTTTTGACATCACCTACCTGTAATTAGCTGATCCTGTCATCTTGCTCATCTTACCTTATTTTCAAATTTTCCAATATTTCCTTATGTGGCTATAATCCTCCAAATAAATGTTTCTAACTTGCCTCCCTCACTTCTGACTTACCCTCCAAAACAGATGACCTGACTGCCGAGATCATTCCGTGGCCCCAGGTTGCCCTGGAGTGGCCTTTGTCCCAGCATCTATGTGCACCTGCACAGCAGCCTAACCATTAAGAGTATTCTCATTCCACATGCATTTTAACTGCAGTTTCAAGGGAAAGGTCACAGAGATTTTTAAAAATATTATGTCATAATACTCAAGAAATCCAGTAAATATGCAGGATCTTTGTCATGTCAGTCACGCTCAGGCCTGCAGTAATGAACTTATTTTGGGCTCTCTGTGACCTGGAGCTCATGTCAGACATCACTGTCCTCATTCTTTGTTGTTTTTACAAACTCCATGTGCCTGTTCTTGGAGAGTCCATAACAAGAACCTGGGAAATCAAAAATAAATCTCTCTTCTGGTTCTACTTCCTTTTCTGCTCCATGTGGCATCTGTGGTATTTAGCTGAAATCCTTGGAGACCTGGCCAGAGCAAGATTGTTGATAAGAAAAGGTGGGTATGATGGGGGGACATGGAGGGATGGTGTCTTCTCAGTGCCAGGATGAGATATTATAAAACCTTGGAATATTTGGATGTTACGCATTATGTGGGTTCAAAGGGACCTAGGGTGCCATGGAACAGGGATTTGGGGGGACTCAGAATGAAGTTTAGAATTATGAGTGAGAGGCCGACTTAGCTATTGAGGGGGAAACCACTGGAGGTGGTGCAGCGAAAGATGGGGGAGTCCCATTCACCTAGACTTGGATGGGCATGAAGGGTGAGACAGAGGGTAAAGTAAATGACAAGGTAGTTGAAGACTTCGTCTAATGCCCTGACATTGGGACAAGAGGGAGCACCAGGCTGGTAGAGGACATGTGATAGGGGCAAGGGGGAGAAGGAGATGAGCATCCAGTTGGTGACTAGGAGTCTGAAGAGAAATGAGGAATTGTAGAATAGGGACACTATGAACATAGAAGATGATTCCTGGGAGTTCGGGATTTGTATCAGGAAGGGAGTTGTAGTGCAGGGTAGTCAGCCTAGAAAAGGGGTTTCATGGAACTGGGGTAAGGTGGGGAATGCAGGGTTGGCTTGGAATTGAAGAAAAAATTGGGTGCTTGAGGTGTCCAGTATCCAGTTTTGGCCCAGTAGAGACATGTGCAGCTGCATCTTAAAGCATTGCCCAGAGGCATCAGTTTCCAAAGGACCTGGGAGAGCCATGAAAGGACAAATTTAATTCTCATACCACTAGACTTGGCTCAGCTATGTCTTCAAGTTAGCTGTGTCCCAGGGCATTTGTGTTTCAGTGAGTAAGTCTGACTAGGAGCCTAGGGACAGGCAATGATGGAGTATCTGACTGTGTGTTGGGGGAGGAGGAATTGAGGGCCAGGATAAACTGGAGTGAGTGGAGCCTTTTCCTTCTTTCTTGACCAGTCAAAGTGAACTTCCTGTGATTCCACAGGTGAGAGCGCTGTGACAGGTCACAGGGCTTGATTGGTAGGTGCCCATGGTATTGGCCACCTGTTCTCATCTAATCCTGTTTTTGTCACTTCCAGATGTGATGGATGCTTCTCTCCCCACCTGACCTTCTGTTGATGGGTATGATAGAACCCAGATCATGATGAGCAGTTCTGGCTACTGGGTCACCTTACAGCCCAGGTACAGACTCTCTATCTCTCCTGAGGCCTAGAAGCTGGTCAATGGCTGTTGTTCTATTGCCTTAGAATAGAACCAAACCATAGGAATGTGCATGTCATTCTCTATGAGGTATTACAAGAGGCATAACAAAGCACCTTTCATTCTCCTAACATTGATTAGATGAATGTACAAGCACAGAAATTTCTCCTTTACTCGGGAGGTTACCATCCAGCATGGCCCAGAGTATTGGAGCCATGAAAGCCTCATAGATATGTCAGACCCGTGAATGGTCAGAGTCCTGAATGTCCTTACAGTTCATACTTTGCTTAAACTGCTCATCATTAGAACTGACCCTGACACTGTTGTCACTGTCATCACTGATGTTGTTGTCATAGAGCATCAACAGCAGCAGGCATCCACTTCCACCCTTCAGAGCACACGTGTCTTACTAAGCCACTTAGAAATCTTATCGTTTTGTTCATCTCTAGAGGGAGAGTCCCTAGTTCTCACATTGAGGATGACTGTAAGTCTCTAGGTATTTTATGACTTAAATATGGGATGAAATTACCTTAGAGTATGAACACATCCATTTCCCTTGCTAGGGAGGGTCAACTTCATGGATCAAAATCTGTGAAGTCACTTAGAAGGCCGTGCAGTAGGTTTAATACTTTGCTTTTGCCATTTTGAAATTCTCTTTTTTTTTTTTTTATTCATTACGGTATTACATATGTGTCCTTACCCACCATTGTTGAAATTCTTAATGACACTCACTTTACTTGATTACGTCCCTAGAAGAGACCTCGGGCTGGAAAAAATGTTTTGAGCCTGGACAGTGTGGCTCAGTGGATGAGTGTCCACCTATGAACCAGGAGTTCATGGTTTCATTCCCACTCAGGGCACATGCTCAGGTTGCAGACTCGATCCCCAGTGTGAGGCATGCAGGAGGAAGCCAATGATTCTCTGTCATCATTGATGTTTCTGTCTCTCTCTACCTCTCCCTTCCTCTCTTAAATCAATTTTTAAAAAAAATTTTAATAAAAATGGTTTGGCCCTATTTGGGAGGTGCAAGTTGTAATACGGCCACCAGAGGGCGGCATCTCAACAAACTAACCTAAAGGAGCTGAGAAGGAATGTGAAGGGGTTTTGTCTTTCTCTACTCTAATGAACAGGACCACCCCTCTTCCACCCCTGTAGCTCAAAGAGAAAAGTTCTCCATCTATGATGTACTTCAGGGATTTGAATTTAAAGAAATCACAGAAAGTTGGCTTAAATGTGATTAGCATTAAACAGATACAATAAAGTCAACACTAAATACTGGTTTTCAGGAAAGTACTGAAGATTGTTTTGTATCCTCAGGGTTCCTTGAGATATCATATGAATTAAGAATGATATTTTTATTTGTTTAAAAATGCCTTTGAGATTACAATATATTTTATTGAATCTGCAGATTGCTTTGAGTAGTATGGACAGTTAACAATATTAAATCTTCTAATTTATAGTGGTGTTGTTAATGGGGATGGATTTTTAAAAAGCAATTGCTTTGTTCCTTTTTTCTCCAATCTTTTTGTACTCATTCTTCTGAGGAAGTTCACAAACCTCTCCGAGCCCAGGACTCCCTGAGGTGAGGACAGAACAAGGGTTCCAGAACTTTAGATCCAGGGCCTATGTGAGTGGGTTAAGTAAGCAGGAGTCTTTCCCTGATCCTTCCATTTTCCCCCTCTGGTGTAACTGGCTGTTAATCCCATGGATGACTCTATTCTGTTGAACATCCCTCTTTTTTCTGCCAAGTCTAGCTCAACTGGAACAATTCTGTCTTGTATAAATAAGAATCTTAAAAAAAACAACAAATAAGAACCTTATTTACTAGAAGCCTTCCATTTTAAGAATATTAGTGACTGGTTTATTTGACACATCACTAGTCTGTCAGAAATATTTGAAAGTCATTCACAAGAAATGTGTGCAAATTATAGTAAGAAGTTAGGAATATTCCTTGGCATGTAGAATGGGGAAACTGAGACAGATAGCTGAATAAACTGGCATAGCAATTTACAGCCAGATGCAGAAGGTCACCAGGGCAGAAACCCTCGGGTACCTAACAACAGGAAAAACTGATCCTAGACCTTGCCTTGAGGGTGGCCTTTCCTCCCCTGGCATATCATTGGTTATCTGGCTTAGACCTCCTGGCTGCTGTTGACCAATCAGTGGAGACCAGGATCTGAAAGGGCAAACCTGGAAATGCTGATAAATATTCTACTGAGATCTTCCCTGAGACCTCCCCTAAGTCCCCACCTTTGAAAAGTAGATAGAACCCCTCAAGGCAAAGAAGCCAGCATGTGCCCCTCTTGGGGCACACCCTCTCAAATCTCTTTTTCCAGTGAATTTTCTTTCACCTAAACCCTAAGTGATACCCAGGAGACTTGCAACAACAGGAACAATAGGCAGCACTAGTTCATCTTGGACTAACCCCCTGAACTTGTCCCCAAGTCCCCTTGCCTATAACTCTCCAGTGAGCTGACAGCAGCCTTGCATAGGCTCACTTCTGTCCCATAAAGTTTCCAGAGAGCCAAAGCAGCCACACCTTGACTCTCTCCCACTGCTTCTTGCATACCAGGCCCTTCCTTGTGTCACTGCCCCCAGCTTTAATAAACATAATCTCAAAATCACCTGAACTCATATTCTGCAATCTTTCCTTCATGAAATCAAGTACCTGCACACTACCAGCTGGTCTTAGGCAAATTCGCTCAGGGCCTGCCTTTTATTTCTGATAACTTTTTGAAATGTAGAGGGAATGCTATTGCAAAAGGAGGAAAGGGATCTGGGAGTGTACTTTAAAAATATTTTTATTGATTTCAAAGAGGAAAGGAAAGGGAGAGAGAGATAGAAATGTCAATTATGAGAGAGAATCATTGATTGGCTACCCCCTGCACAAGCCACACTCAGGGTCGAGCCCACAACCCAGGCAAGTGCCCTGACTGGGAATTGAACTATGACCTCTTGGTTCATAGGTTGATGCTCAACCACTGAGCCACGCCAGCCAGGCTGGATGTTTTTAAGAGAAGTTAAAAGTAAGTAGTTTAACCTAACAAGTAAATTATTTCTGAATGAGTAAAAAGAGGCAAACTGAAAACAAGGGAAGCTGTAGAGGTTAGTGGAAAAGGAAAGTTGAGAAATGTTATGTAGAAATGCCAGAACCTAATTATGGGGATATGCTTATACCCTAACCCAACAAAGACTACTAACCATATTAATTCAAAAGAAGCTGAAGTAGTTATAAAACATGGCCTTTTATAACTGCTGCTGAGTCACAGGAAATTTACTTATGATATTCTTACTGTCTTCCTGGTCTATGAAATTTTTAGATGATAATTGTAATATACACCATTGGGTTCTTACAGCCTTATCCCCAAATATGATTACAGTTCCAAATTGCACAACCAGCAGGAATCAGATTACTAATGAATGACCCTTGAGTATTTCCAATGGGAAATATGTTGACCATTGTAAATGAGAACCCATGTCATGATCAGACTGTGAAAACTGAAGATGTGTATAGTGTGCCCTCAAACTATAAGCAAATATGATACTAAATGACAAAGAAAGAGAAATGAGACAGACAGAAAAAATTTGGATCATGATAGCTTATAGGTTAGGAATGACCCAATATGTTTTTCTTTATTTTTTATTGTGTTTTTTTTTGTTTAAATCCTGACCCAAGGATATTGATTCCACTGATTTTTAGAAAGAATAGAAGGGTGAGAGGAGGGAGGGAGGTTGAGAAAAAAGAGAGAGGGAGAGGAACATCGATATAAGAGGGACACAATTGGCTGTCTCCTGTATGCATCCTGATTGGGACCAGTGATTGAACCTACAACCCAGACACATGACAATGACCAGGAACTGCAGGCTGATACTCGAATCACTTAGCAACACTGTTCAGGGACAAAGTGTTTTTCTTAATGAAGACCTGTGGAACCTGACTGGCTCCCATTTACCTGCTTTTCACTTTTGAGAAAATTTGACCTTGACTTCCATCCAAGGATACAGTCTTGCCCTATCCCCAATGGTACATAGATCAGCTAGATAAACTAAGACTTCCTAGTGATGAGCCTTTCTACACCATGAAACCACATTTTTCAACCAAAAGGTTGGTCATCAGTGAATCATTCCGTTTGATTTATGACCCAAAGGGGGAGGAGTGGATGAAAACGGGGCCATGTACTAAAGCTGACAAGCTCAGAGGAGGCCGGAATAGTATGATTTGCAAAATCAGAGACTTAAAGTAACCACATAGGATAGCCTGAAATGACAACTTTCTAACTAAAAGTGAGTCATGGTGGTAATTATGTCTTAAGTATTTTTTTCTAACAAAGCTGAATCTTTATATTAACTGAGCATGTCATGTCTTTTTACATTCGAGATAACTTACATTTGTAATATCAGGAAAAATTTTCTTTTTTTCCAGAACCTCACTGCACCAGAGGAGAAGCCACAGACCCCCTCATTGCTATTGTCATCATGTTAATTGTTAGCTGCAAACTATCTTCTATCAACCAATGCAATGGATGTATCTGTCTATTTGTTTTACTTTTTATCCAATCTCAGAGATTTCCCTGTTTTGCTTTCTCCCACCTTCCTAATCTATCACCAATGGACTTTATTTAACCCCTTATGCACCCTGCTTTGATTGTAATGTATAACATAAGGTGCAAAACTGCCACTTTTCGTTGAGATTTTGCTTCCTGGAAATTGTCGTCAGTTTGACTCAAATAAACTCATAAAAATTCTCTACAGGTTTAAATGTTTCTTATGTTGGCAGCTGAAAGTTCCAGGCTTCTAATCAAGATTTGCCTTTATGGCAACCTGTCCTCACCCTGAAACTATCCAGAGGTCTGTCAGGAGTTGCCTCATTGGGACAAAAGACACTCTTATTAACCATATCACTCAGAAAATTTCAAGAATTTAAACTGCTCTATTCTAAGAACCAGGAAATACCTTTCTATGAAATCACATGAGGAAACTGAGGCTTTTTGAGGTGGGGTCACTTGCCCAGAGTCACACAGCCTGCAAGTGGACTTAACCATGCCATGTATTGTCTATTGGCACTTGACATCTCTTCTCCACCCATTTCTATATTTCCAGCTCTACCAGAGGGGCTGACAGGTTAAATACCACCTTTCCCACTTCTAATGACTGGGAATCCAGGTGTCATTTAATTTCATCCTCTGACATGCATGAAGGGGCATACAGCGCAGGCGCAGGCCCCACGCTCCAGCCCCGCCCCTGCTTGCGTCAGGCTGGCTCCTCCCCGCACGCAGGACCACCATGGAGGCGCAGTCTGCAAGGTTCTGGCTGCAGCAAGGACCGCGCCTGGCGAGGTAGAGTGGGGCGCTGGGCTCGGCTGGCGGGTGGGTGCTGGTGTGCCCGCCGCGGCCCTTTGGCGTGTTCGGCTGCGGGCCCGCACCCAGCCGGCGGCCTGGGGGCGCCTGGGCCTTGGGGACGCGAGGCCCGCCTGTGGAGACCTGCCCTGAGTGCCCTCCGCCAGTGCCGCAGCGCCCGGAGGCCGGCCCCAAGCTCCGAGGAGGTGGCGGCCGCGTGCAGGGGCCCCTGAGCCTGTCCTGCTCGGGAGCAGGTGCTCCGTGCGCGGCCTCGTCCTCAGGGGCTGGGACTGAAGGAGCCCACGCAGTGGCGGCGGCGACACCAGCGAGGCCCCAGGTGCGGCCGGCTCCTGAGTGGCCCCCGGTACAGCCCGGCGGCGGGTGTGGGCCGTGGGCCTCTGAAAGGGCGAGTGGCGAACAAAGAGTCTGCGGGCGCCGACGAGCACCAAGGAGCACCGCCGAGCCAGGCCAGGCCGGGCCCAGGAGCACGCAGGCGATGCGGGCGACCAGGCCGGGGTCGGTGGGCCCCTGAACCTGACGCCCAGGGCGTGTGTGTTTCTCCATTTTGCCTTTTATCAATTCTAGAGATTTCTTCACTTCCTAATGGATTGCACACAACTTTTTCCATCTTACTTTTTTATTATAATGTATAAAATAAGTTGCACAACTGCCAAGCTAAGGATTTGAAATCTTGTTCCAGACATATGACGTTAGCTTGGTTCAAATAAACTCATGAAAATATCACAGGTTGGCAAGTTTCTTACTTTAACAGGCCCAAGAGCACCTGCTTTCTCAGGGTTCTATTTGCTCTTCCCCGTCCCATGCCTGGCACCACCATGAACAAGGTGAGGTAATGAAAGGAAACTCCCAAGAGAGAGGACAGACACCGGCCCATTTTCAGGGAGCACGTGGACAGGCTCAGCCAACAGAGAGGGAGGGTCTCCCAGAAACTTCCTACTGGCGACCAGGGAGCCTAAAGCCACCTGAGCTCCCACCACAGTCCTCTCTTCCCATGACATGCAGGACACCTTCCCCTTCACTCCCAGGAACTGCAGGGCCTCCGGAGACTCCTGGTCCTGGGTCTCTGTCCCTGGAAGCAAAGGCCAGGCTGGTGACAACCTGAGATAGAGGGAGGGTCCCCTCTGCAGTCATAACCCAGATTGACGCCTTCTCACCCCCACAGTCACCTCTGTGGCATTCCTGCTGGGAGGAAATCCAACCTTCCCAGTGCATTTGAGAACAGGGGGCAGACCCAGTACCCAGCTGGGTTTCTGTGTCACAAACAGAAATAATCCCCAATTTGAGGCCTGTGGGGCTCTCTGTGTGGTGCTGACAGACCCAAGACCAAGACACAGCAGAGGCCAATGCTGGGGTGAGAGGATCATCCTCTCAGGGGACACGTGGCCCCATCAGCCTTGCTGTTGCAAGTGGGCTCCACAGGCCATTAAGAACCACCTCCCCTGAGAGCTTGTCAGATGCAGACTCTCTGGTCCACTGCACACCTGCAGAGTCAGAATATGCATTTTAACAGGATGTGGAGACCCTCCCTGTGCACAGGAGAGAGGGAGGGGTGTCCCATCACCACATCACCAGATCTCATTCTGGTTGGGCATCCACATTAGCTGGACAGATGCTGAAGCAGCATCTACCGTGTGACCTGGGCATCACAATCTTTACAAAGTTTCACAGGTGATCCTATGCACAGTGATGGTGACATCCCTCTGACAAGAGTTCCTGAGGTGGCCCCAGAACTCCTCCTCTGAAGGGAAAAGTTAAATGTGAAAGAGAGAGGGCTTTGGGGGAGGATAGTGCGCACATGACTGGGAACCATGGGGAATGCCCATGACCTGGATGCCCCAGGCTGTTGCTTTTCCAAACAGAGCATGTGAGTGTGAGTGTGTGTGTGTGTGTGTGTATGTATGTGTGTGTGTGTGAGTATGAGTGTGTATGTGTGTGAGTGTGTTTGTGTATGTCAGAGACCTCAGCAGCACCAAGGCAACCAAAATTTAGAGGGATGGTAAGCTGGAAGGAGGGGGAAAGGGTGGCAACACTGAGGGGATGAAGAAGTGGGTCCTTGGCACAAACTCCGCCCTGGTCCACGTGAGCAGGTAAGTGATCTTGCCCTAGGAGGAGGCCCAGTGCACAGTGAGGAGGGACAGCAGATCCCAACAGTTTGTACAGCGGTGCCTTTGAGCATTCCTGGAATCCAAGCTCTTCTCGCAGAGGGAGTGACAGTGCAGGCAGCAGACACCATGGAGTCACTCTCAGCCCCTATCTGCAGAGAACCTGTCCCCTGGCAGGGGCTCCTGTTGGCCAGTAAGGCAGAAACAATCCCTGGGGGTGGACTGAAGCAGGAAATACAGGGACTTGCTGGGGTCTCTTGGGGAGAACCGCACTCTGATAGTGGAGGGAGGGCTTCTGTGTGGACCTGAGGGGAAAGTACAGGGGGTAGAGTAGGATGGGTAAGGGAGATGGGTAACAGGTATCCGGGAAATCCCATGATCTGGAAGTGGAGTGGGGGAGGGAAACTTCAGTTGCTGTTAATTCCTAAGTTATTCATCACTGAGTATTGAATTTTGGAAAGTGACCTTAATGATAACAATTTATGTCAGGTGGCACTAGAGAAAAACTTATTCAGGGGTGCTAAACATCATCCTTACCACCAGCCTCAGGAGAAATACACCCCAAGAGGTGCAGGACTCTGGGAACATTCATTCACCCACAGGTATTTGCAGCCTGTTGCAGGCACTGGGGATGCAGGATCAAACAAGCACCTGTCCCCATGAGGTGTCAGGTATCCACAAGTGTTATAAAAAGAACAATAGAGCAGTGACAGGTCAGAAAGTGATTAACAGAGAGTCTTTAGGGAAATGTTCCATGAAGGTGCCTCCTATGGACATCCCTAAATGTCTGCAGGGGTCTGAGGGCAGTGAGAGGGTGAGCTGAACAGACACCTGGAAAAGAGTCTGAGAAACAGAAAAAGTAACAGGTTCACAGATGCTGAAGTATTGGTGGTCATGCTGTTGACCTTGACCACACACACACACACACTCGCACACACACACCAAGGCTGAGATGAAGAGAACTTTTCCAAATCCAGGGCCTCATCTTTCCATCCACACATATACATCCAAATATTGCTCAATTTCTCTCTTCCTTCCTAGTTTCACTCTTAAATTTCTGGAGCCTGCCCACCACTGCCCAACTCGCTATTGTGTCAACCAATGCTGCCGAAGGACAGAATGTGATTCTACGTATCCGCAATAAGCCTCCCAATGCAATAGGCTTCTCGTGGTGCCGGGGGAAGGGGCAAACTACTATCATCATATTGCAACTCTCAAAACACACATAAGAATTTATAAAACATGGTATGCATACAGTGGTCAAGAGAAAATAAACTATGATGGATCCTTGCTGATAAAGAGGGTCACCCAGAAGGACACAGGAATCTACACCCTAGTAGTCTACCTTCCAGGCTCAATAAAAGAAATAGGATTTGGACGGCTCAATGTATACAGTGAGTGATTGCTCTATGGCCTCTGGGTGTTGGGTGGGTGAACACGCAGGACTGACAGCCCTGGACTCTGCCTCCATCCCCCTGTGCATCATCTCCCAGGTTGGATTTGGGCATTTAGTGCAGGACACACACAGTGGAGACAAACTTTCTAAGATGAGAGTTCCCTTCCCAGATTCCAGCCCTGCAGACATTCTCCACAGAGAGAAGGGCCAGCCTGATGGGAGTCGCTCAGCAGAGAGAGACCAGTCTCAGTCCGGTTCCCTCGGCCCCTCCCCATGACCATAACCCTGAGAAAGACCCTGCAGGGCTCGACCAGGGCCCATCCTGAGGAGCCCCCTGCAATCCTCATAAAGAAGCTCAGCTTTGGCATCCCCGCCCAGAACCCTGCCACAGGGTTTCTGAATCCAGCGATCTTGGGGATCCTGTGACATGTCTTCCTTGCCTCTTTAATGTGTTGGACACCTGTTTTACTTTGTAATCATCTACCTGTATCTAGCTGATCCTGTCATTTTGCTCACATTGTGGATCCTTACCTTATTTTCAAATCTTCCAATTTCTTTCCTTATCAGGCTAAAATCCTCCACATAAAGGTCTCCAGTTTTCCTGCATCCACTCTGACTTGGCATACACAGTAGCATCTGATGTGATTTCTTAGATACTTTTGAGGCTCCAGGTTGCCTCAGGTTGGCCTTTGCACCAGAGTCTCTGAAGACATGCAGCCCTGAAAGGGCACACGTCCACAGGGACCAAGCCATCAACAGTGTTCACATTCAGTTTCACTGCACCTTCAAGAAACAAGTTCACAGAGATTTTAACAAATATTCTGTCTGGAATCTAAGAAACTCTAGTAAACATGCTGGTCCCTGACATGTCAGTCACCCACAGGCTATCAATAAAAGATGCTGTTTTGT
This sequence comes from Myotis lucifugus, assembly GCF_000147115.1. Taxonomy (NCBI): domain Eukaryota; kingdom Metazoa; phylum Chordata; class Mammalia; order Chiroptera; family Vespertilionidae; genus Myotis; species Myotis lucifugus. The sequence continues at coordinate 156,510 of NW_005871948.1, forward strand.
GTCCCCCATGACATGGAGCTCAGGCCAGGCAGGTGTCCTCATACTTTGTTTTCTTCATTGATTTTACAATCACAATCCCAGGTGCCTGTTCATAGAGAATCCACATCCAGAACCTGGGAAATGCAAGTAAATTTTTCCTGTGCCTTGTGGCCTCTGGGGTATTTCATTATATTCCTTTGATAGATAGTCAGAGGTGGATTGTGGGTAAGCAGAGGTGGGCATAGAAGGGAGCTTGTGAGTGATAGGATCTGTTCAGAGCCAGGATGATAAGTAGTAAAGCCTGGGGGATTTGGAGATGTTAGGCATTATATGAGGTCAAGGGGACCTAAAGGTACCCTGAAGGGGGTTCTTTTGGGGAGGGCTCTGGATGGGGCTGAGTGATATGAGTGAGGGGCTACCTTCTACCTGTTGAGGGAGAAGCCACTGGAGCTGGTGTAGTGAAGTGGGAATGCCGTTCTCCCAAACTTGGATAGGCGAAAAAGGTAAAGAAACAGGGTTTGGGGGAAAGATAAAGGTTTCTTGAAAATTCATATTAGTGTCCTGAACATTTGGGACAAGAA
>NW_005871949.1:0-1943 GCF_000147115.1 Myotis lucifugus
CCGACCTGAGCACCAAAGGGTCTCAGGTTCGATTCCCAGTCAAGAGCATGTACCTGGGTTGTGGCTTGCTCCCTGCTGTCCAGAGGCATCCAATCAATGTGTTTCTTTCACAGCCCAGTTTCTCTCTCTCCTCTGTCCTCTGCCCACTGCCTTCTCCCTCCCTCCCTTCCTCTTCCCTGCCCCTTCTCACTCCCTCCCTTCCGCTCTCTGAAAAGCAATGGGGGAAAATATCCTCAGATGAGGATTAACAACAAAAATAAAAAAATAAATGTGTTTCTGAATCTCTTCTCAGATGTTTGTTTATTGTTACCCCTCTTATTTTCAAAGTGAAAAAAGGAACTATCAAATAATAATAAAGTCTATGAAACAAAAAACTATGATAGAGAAAACAAAAATTTCAATAGATGACGAATTAGAGAAATTGCCAAGAAAGTAGTATGAAAGTCATGAATGTAATTTCTAAATACTGATTTAACAACAACAAAAAGGAATAATAGCTATACCAAAAGGGAAGTGGAGAAAAGGAGTGACTTAAGAAAGCTAAATCCTGCCCGGCCGGCATGACTCAGTGGTTGAGTGCCAACCTATGAACCAGGAAGTCACAGTTCAATTCCTAGTCAGGGCACATGCCCAGGTTGGTCAACCTATGAACCAGGAAGTCACGGTTTGATTCCCAGTCAGGGCACATGCCCAGGTTGCAGACTCGATCCCTAGTAGGGGCATGCAGGAGGCAGCCAATCAATGAATCTCTTTTATCATTGATGTTTCTATCTCTCTCTCCCTCTCTTTTCCTCTCTGAAATCAATAAAAATATTTTTTTTTTTAAAAAAAGCTAAATCCTCACCTGATATATAGTAGGGAATCAGTAGCTAATGTCTTAAAATGATGACTCAGGACAGAGGAGATGCATAATATGTAGTCTATGAGGTAAATACTAGGAAAAAAATAAAAAATTTAATAACAGAGTTGGAAGTGTTTGTCTCTGGTTTTTAAAGGGGTACATATATTCATTTGACAAGTCAGTTTTTAAAAAGTGATTTAAACTTGCCTTAGCCAGTGTAGCTTGGTTGGTTGGAGCGTCATCCTGTACACTGAAAAGTTGTAGACTAGATTCCCAATCAGGGCACATACTTAGGTTGTGGGTTCAATCCCCAGTCGGGGAGTGTACAAGAGGCAACCAGTCAAATGTTTCTCCCTCACATCGATGTTTCTGTCTTGTCTAAAAATCAGTGACTATGTCCTTGGGTGAGGATAAAAAAAAAATATATTTTTAATCATATATGTATACATATTTTTTAAGGACAAGTCTATTTGGCTTATGTATATAGATTAGAGATAAATTAATGTGCAGAAGTATAGGTTATAGGAGAGTTCTTACTTCCAAGTGAGCTTTGTTTTGAATTTATATTATGCATTACTTTAAATAATCATATGCAGATGGGCTTTTATAGAATGTGAGCAACATCTATTGATTTATCAAGTTTTAAAGGATAACAATGAGTGATGAACATGTTAAGAAAATTAAAGTGCGGCTATTAAAAGAATTATGAACATTTATAATTACTTAAGGAATTTTTTAAAAAATTATTTCGACCTCATTACAAGCACCCAAGAAAGAACATTTTCCAGCAGGGGATCCTCAAGTTCACTACACTTCACAGGTGTCGAATGGCGGGTCAAAGTAGTCACTGGGTCACAAGCCTTTCCCACGCCTCACAAGCTCCAGGGCCTTTCTAGGGTGTGGACTGGGTGAGAGCACCTAATAAAAACTTTTGGATAGATAGAACTTGTTAAAGGAACAAGTTCAAAATCATCTCCTCTACCAAAATTTGCCAAAAGTAACTTTATGAAGTCAAGTCTTCAAAGGTCAATCCTACTTCAAGAACGTTAGTTTCTTCTCTAGCATTTTTTTGCACATAAAGACAACTCCGTTATCATGTGTT
>NW_005871949.1:2043-12805 GCF_000147115.1 Myotis lucifugus
GCTTTCAAATCGAGAAGTAAAATAACCTAATTCATTTATCATTTGCTCATCTTTCAGCAAACCACAACTTTTCATCATATCCTAATAGGTTGATTTGTGTTGGATACACATAGAATGACTGCATCTTAATTACAGACTCCCAGTTCTGAGCTGTAACAGACTTTGGTGATTTGTGATGATTCACAATAGGCATTTTTCAAAAGACCCAATTTCATTTTGTAGATTTACACTCATCCACAAATAAAATGTACAAAGCATTACAAGTCATTGATTTTATTCCTAACCAGATCTGTACTAACCACATCTTATTAAATTAGCCAGATCTGTACCGATGGAACTGAGGTTAGCATCCAAGTCTCAGTCCATGCTCCGTGTTAATGTTCAACTGAATTCACAATAATCCAAAGAGGGCTTCAAAACCTGTGAGAAAACTGCAAAAAAAAAAAAGAGTTGTGTTTTAGAAAGGCTGCGGTCTGGCCGGTATGGGTTGATGGTTGAGTGTGACCAGGAGCTCACGGTTCGATTCCTGGTCCAGGCATATGCCCAGGTTGCTGGCTCGATCCCCAGTTGGGGGCGTGCAGTAGGCAGCCGATCAATGATTCTCTCATCATTGATGTTTCTATCTCTCCCTCTCCCTTCCTCTCTGAAATCAATAAATACATATTTTTTAAAAAAGAAAAAAAGGCCTTTAGAAAAAAAAAAAAGGTTAAGAACATGACCTGAGCGAAACATATGCCTGGGACTTAGCTGGCCCAGAAGCCCTCAAAGAAAAATAAATGACATGTCAGGCTTGGTGCAGAGACCAGGTTGTTTTCAAATTTTAAGCACTTTGCAGTTAATTACTCAGAGCCACTTACTTATATTATTCCTATTTGTTTCACCTGATTTTATCTTTCTTTAGTCTCTTCTGCCTAACCACAGGCAGAAGACTCTCCCTCCCCCACACAGGGAAAGGTGAACTATTTATCACTATTTCTACTCTTTAGCTCAGTGTTCAAGCAGCCCTTTCCTTACAGTATCCCCACCTTCACTCCTCTTATCTGAGACTTCACTAACATTTAACTTACGAAGTTTGCAAGGGTCTTGCTTAAGTGTCTTCTGTGAATTACCAACTCTGGCCCCCCAAATGAAGTGGGAGAACTAACCCGAACTAACCCTCTAAGTCAGTGGTTCTCAACCTTCCTAATGCCGCGACCCTTTAATACAGTTCCTCAAGGTGTGGTGACCCCCAACCATAAAATTATTTTCGTTGCTACTTCATAACTGTAATGTTGCTACTGTTATGAATCGTAATGTAAATATCTGATATGCAGGATGTATTTTCATTGTTACAAATTGAACATAATTAAAGCATAGTGATTAATCACAAAAACAATATGTAATTATATATGTGTTTTCTGATGGTCTTAGGTGACCCCTGTGAAAGGGTCGTTCGACCCCCAAAGGGGTCGCGACCCACAGGTTGAGAACCGCTGCTCTAAGTGATGTGCCTCATCTCTTAAATACAACGAGACCAAATGGGCAAGAAGGGACTATGTCTGCTATGGTGTAAGTCACAGGGGAAGGCAAATTCTAGAAGCTAAAGTTGTCCAATGAAGAATATCTGCCCTTCTGGACATTTCACTACTGTTTACCCACAAACAAGGGAGAAATACACTCAGTGCCATCTACTCAGCCTTTATTTCCAGAAAGACAAAGATTAGAATAAAGATTGCCATCTCAATTAAATGAAACATCATCTGAACTCCAGAACTACCAAAGAAAAAGCCAGAAAAAGATCACTAGTTTGCCAAACTGTTCTTGACCCACTTTCAACCAAGTCAGTGTAATCGCTAGTCTGAAGTCAGCCTGTTTAGCAGCCGCTCAAGAAATTAGTTCAGTTCTTGGAATGACTTAAGTGGTCAATTCACAGCCCAGAGTGAACCCAAACCTTCCGTTTCATTTGGAAAACACTTCATATATACCAGGCGCCGTGCTAAATGGCACCTCATCACATTTAACCTCCTGAACAACTCTGAGTGGCATTACTGTCCATCCTCAGAGAGGGCAAGGTCACCGGGCGGGTAATGAGAGAAGCTGAACTCAGGCCTGTCCAATGTCAAAGCCCTTAAGCTCCTTTTAAGCTGTATCACTAATCAGGGCTGAAAACTGTGTTGGGCAATAGAGGCCACTATGCATCAGACTGACCTCTGACATGGGAAGACCACCCACTCTATGTAGAATAGTCCACTGCTACCGCTTGTTACTCTCTTTCCTTATTCTACTTTATCCTAACAGTTATCTCCAAAAGTACACTCATTCATTGAACAAAGACTGATTGTGCTTCTACTGTATTCTAGGCACTGAAAACACAGCAGTGAACTAGACACACAACCATCTCTACCCTCACAGAGCTGACATTTACTTAACTTACTCCTATTTGTCTCCGTATCAAAATCTCCATATAATACATCTTGCTTACTATACATTTCCAGCACCTAGAACAGCTTCTGGTACGTGGGTTCAACAGACAGCAATTCCATCCATGACATCCTCAGCAATGGTGTAGAAAACTGGTCAAACAATTCACCAAACGGGTTTGATTGCCATGCAGAGTTCTTTATAGTGCATTGTCTTAGTGCTATACTATGAAGTTCTATAAAATTTTAAATAAAATCTTTAAGACATTCCATATTTTTAAAATGTAGAAACAAGCCAAGTTTACTCATCTTTAAGAGTTAATTTTTCTGGGTAAAAAAAAAAAACACACACCCCAGTAAGATACCCAGAATACTATATATAAGGCAGTAAATGCAGATGAGAAAAAAAAAGAATTTTAAAATAGATATTTGCAAAATAAAAATAAAATAAAATAAACCTAATCTGAATCAGGTTCCTTCTTCTTTCTTCTTGACCCTTTGGAGGAAGTCCCAGGCGCTGTCCTGTCTTTGCCATGCTCAGTCCGCTGTGTCAGCCACTCCTTCTCCAGCTGTTTCAGCATGTCTGCAGTGAGGAGTCCTTGCTGCACCAACCTGGAAGCAAGGGATTTCTCTTCCGCACTGGGGCTGGGTGGCTCAACAGCTTTATACCCTAAAGTTTTGGTACCGCGCATCCTTCTTGCTTGGCTCTTCAATGTTCCTGGCAAACGAGACCGGCTGTCTGCTGACACATTCTCCAAATTCAACAGCCTTTGTGCCTCTGAAATTTTAATCAGTTTGGTGATGTTGTGTACACCCTCTTGGATAATGCCATCTAGCTCTTTCTGCAGGTCTCGAACAAGGCTGGCATCTGGAAACATATCTATAAACCGATAGCTGGGAAAAAGACATTACATTATAGCAACAGCTCTTATCACAGTCGCTGAACCACTACAATAATATCAATGACGAAACTACATCTTGACACTGATTAATTCCAAATGTTGTTTATGCAAAATTTGTTTTGTCTTTGCTCAACTTTTACTTCTGCCCCAACATATCTGAGGAGTACATCATTATGAGGATGGGTCACCACTCCCCCCGACCTGATTCCAATATGCCCCCTCGTGGGACATGCCCCCCCCCCCTTTGAGTTACTGAGCTAGAATGGTACAGCAGGCCCTCCAATAACGTCGCTTTGTATAACACTGTCTCATCATAATACTGATGAGATGCCATAGGAACTTAACTCTGGTTTATATCGATTAGCCTCTGGTAAAATTGGTTTTGTTAAACATTCTTTTGCTTAAAGTCGCAGGACCATTAATTGAGGATTTTAATTAACCTCTCAAATGTTAACATATAAATGAATCACCTGGGGAATATAGTTAAAATGCAGAATTTGATTAAGTCTGATATTCTCTATTTCTAATAAGCTTCCACCCATTGAGTAGCAAGGATCTAGCGGACCTTCTCACCCACCCATCCTAACTAGAATCCTAAGAATGCTTTAAGTCATTTTTGGAATGGGGATTAACCAGGCTCAACTGCCTTTATGGACAAAAAACATAATATAGAGCACCCTGCAAATATGTGCCTATTATGAAAGAGCCAAAGACCCTTCATAAAACCTTTGATTTGCCCTATTACTTTAAAAATGAGAGCACATAAAGGAAATATTTGATACCTTAGCCACAGGTAAAGATCCAAGACATCGTGGACAGCTTCAAGATCCATGAGGTCTTTAATATTATTAGGTGGATGTAATGGCCATTTAATATATCGGCGTAACCATGCAAAGGTCAAGGGCTCGTTCCTGCTATACTGCCTGGCAAACTGAGAGAAGCAGAAGAAAAGGATCAGACTCACTTAAGCCTGTGATTAGAAAAAAAAGGAAGCACAAGAAATGTTAACTGTAATTGTGTTTCAATAGGCAGGATGCTTTCTTTCCTTCTTTATACTTTTCTGTATTTTAAAGAACATTTAATATTTTGTAAAGGTAACTTTTTAAAAGGTAGGGGAATGACATCCTTCTTTTTACAAAATCAATCCTCAGAGGCCATCAATAGCTCTTTTGAAGTTCAGCAATAATGGAGATCAAGGAAAAATCTCTAGATTTCAAATTCTCATCATTAAACAGAACACATAAGCAACTGTTAAACTGTCCTTTCTCCTTAGTAAATGCTTCTGCTTCATTAGAATAATTTGAAGAATGGTGTAAATGGGTTCAGACATGGGCTCAAACTCCATCTACGTCAGTCTGCAGCATTTAAGACCTCTGTTCCATAAACATCAACCTTACGCTAGCTAACTCTAACAAATGCCAGCTCTAAGAAACATATTTCCTAGGTAAATACCTGGACAGGGAAGACCTCTAAGACATAATAAGGGGAAAAGAAAACAGCAAGTTGCAGAAAAATTCATTATAGCATTTATGGGAAAACACCCCCACAACAAAACTAGAATTCCTACATGTATACCTATGTAGGCAAATGCAACTGGAAAGGTCTGCAAGATTACATACAAACTGATAATAGTTATGCCATAGAACTAAGATTGAAGGAGGTAGCCCAATTTATCCTATCGTAATGTTTTAATTTTGTGCAAAGAGAAAGTATTTCTGTATTATTTATGTAATTTAAAAATAATTTTGAATTTAGAAATAGAGTTGATAAAAACAGAGCTAATATGCAGAATGATAAGGTCTATAAAGAAATGGCAGCGGAACTACAACCATGAGTCAGGAAGAGATTCAGAGAGGAGACCTTTGGGTTTAGTGTGCTGACAAGGGAGAGCAAGGGCCCAGAGAGGTGAGGACACAGTGTCCACTGCCCTTCCCGGGCCCTCTGTTATGGTGACTTCTGTGCTCCTCAGAATTGTATCCCTACTCACATGAGTGAAAATAAAAGGAACCAGAACTCTGGCACCAAACTCATGCAAGACAACATTCCCTGGCTCAGTGTCTTATGGTTAAGAAAACTGAATACTATTGCCACTACTAAACCCCTGGCCCCTCCCTTCCAAAAATATTACCCATCACCAATAAGGAAAAAGTGTATCATCAGGCAAAGACCCCCTTCCCTTGAAAAAAATTGTATTTAATTATTATTGTTTTAGCTTCTTCACAAAGGCTACCACAGAAGCCCAAATACAAAGCAAAAAATTATTTGTAAGAAAAAGAGAGTCACTTTATATTTAAGTTCTTATATTATCTCATATTAAAGGACAGTCTCCAACTGTTTTGAGTAACAAAGTACTGTTTGGGGAAAATACAACTAAAAACAACTCAAAATATCCTAAAGATGCAGGCTTACCTGTAACAGTGAAGAGCAGACGAAAGGCTGCTTCTTGTTGATAGGGGCTGTGCAGAACACATACCTCACTCGCAGGCTTAATGGAATATGCTGGATCAACTCCGCAGAAAACTTAAAATCATCCAGATTGCAGACAAAATACTGCCCATCAACTTGTGAAAAGTCTACAAAAATATCCTAGGGGGGAAAAAGACATATTAAATTACTGGACTGCCTAACTGGGCATGAATAAAGTACTCACATCTACAAACAACCACCTCTTTAACCCATAACAGACTTCTAGAAAGGCCTGCTTTATTCATTGCCCCCTCAAGCTAATAATTCCTCCATAACCTTCCCAACCTAAAATACTCAGACAAAAGTCCCAAACGATTTTGAAAGTTTTCACTTTCAACATAAACTTCATATATAGCAACTTCACAAAAACAGCCTATCCATTCATGCCCATGAGGTTAACTAGTAATTATCTGACGTATTAACATTTTTGTTTTTTATTTTCTTTTTGAGCATTTTTATGAATTATTTGAGCCAAAACTGATGACAGTTGCAGGGAAGCAAGGTTTCAAATGCTGCAATTTTTTATTTTTCAATTATAGTAGATGTACAATATTATATTAGTGTACAACCCAGGGATTAGACATTTAATAACTTATGAAGTGATCATCCTGATAAACCTAGTACCCATCTGACACCATACATGGTTATTAAAAATTATTGATTAAATTCCTCTTGCTGTACTATATATCCCCATGACCATAATTACCAATTTGTACTTCTTTTTTTAAAATATATTTTATTGATATTTAACAATAAAATCAATACCCTTCCTTACAGAGAGGAAGGGAGAGGGATAGAGAGTTAGAAACATCCATGAGAGAGAAACATCGATCAGCTGCCTCCTGCGCACCCCTACTGGGATGCACCCGCAACCAAGGTACATGCCCTTGACCAGAATCGAACCTGAGACCCTTCAGTCCCTCAGACTGACGCTCTATCCACTGAGCCAAATCGGTTAGGGCCAATTTGTACTTCTTAATCCCTTCATCTTTTTCACCAATTCCCCCAACTCCACTCCCATCAGGCAACTGTCAAAATATTCTCTATATCTATGAGTCTGTTTCTGTTCTACTTGTTCATTTATTTTATTTTTAGATTCCACATATAAGTGAAGTCTATGGCATTTGCCTTTCTCTTTCTGACTTATTTCACTCAGCAAAATACCCTCTAGGCCCATCCATGTTGTTGCAGATGGCAAGATTTCATTCCATATGGCTGCATCATATTTCACTGTGCACATGCACCACTTCTTCATCCACTCATCTCTCGATGGACACTTAGAATCAAAGGACAGATAAAGAGCTTCCCAAACAAGAAAAAGCTAAAGGAGTTCATCATCATTAGACCAGTATTACAAGAAATGTTAGAGTCAAGAAGAAGAAGAAAGAAAAAGAAAGAAGAGGGAGAAGAGAAAGAGGGGAAAAAAGAAAATATCAAAAACATAAATACAAATGGATTAAATGCTCCAATCAAAAGATGCATGGTAGCTGAATGGATAACAAAAGACCCTCACCTATGCTGCCTACAAGAGACTCACTTGAGCGAGAAAGACACATATACTCAAAGCAAAGAGATGGGAAAAGGCATTTCACAAAAATGGAAACAAACAAAAAGCTGGGGAAGCAATACTTATACCAGACAAAATAGACTTTAAAACAAAGGTTATAACAAGAGACACAAAAAGATCCAGCAATGCCACTTTAGGGTACTGTATTTACCTGAAGAAACCTAAAACACTAAATCAAAAAAGACATGTGCAGCCATGTGCAAACATATTCATTGCAGTATTGTTTACAATAGCCAACATATCAATACTTTTGGAAAGGGATTTAAAGTGATTTTCTACTTACAATGAGATTAGACAGTGTTGTATCAGGCAGATGGTAGGCAAACATTTCAATCTGTTCAGCAGTTGGATGAAGACCAGCTGCCTTTAGTAAAAGAAAAAAACAATCATAAGCTTATTTTTAAAAAATATATTTTTATTGATTTCAGAGAGGAAGGGAGAGGGAGAGAGAGAAAGATCAATGATGAGAGAGAATCATTGATTGGCTGCCTCCTGCACGCCCCCTACCGGGGATCGAGCCTACAACCCCGGGCATGTGCCCTTGACCGGAATCGAACCTGGAACCCTTTGGTCCGCAGGCCGACACTCTATCCAGAGCCAAACCAGCTAGGGCAAGCTTATTTTTTTTAAAGGAGAAGTTTTCCTAAGTTAATTCAAAATAAAGTCTTGAGTAAAGAATTTGAGTAAAATAGAGAAAAGCATCATCATTTTCCCATTTATTACCAATTTAAGAAGCTAATGAGATGATTTAATAAAACTAACCAATTATACCCACTGAGTAGTCAATCTTTTATTCACATTTTAGTTATACAGTGTCTGACACATAAATACATGAAAAATGTCTAAACTGGAGGTCAGGTATCTCTTTAACTGTATACTGCAGTGTTACGGAATGCCTACAGGTGAGTATAAGCTGGGGGGGAAAGGGAATGGGAAAGAGGATAGGAGAGCGATGTCAATCACGGTCGGAGGAAGAGAATGAGCACAAGAAATGAGGTTCTGTGCACACGAGGGAAATGGTGTGTCATTACCAACTGCACTCAACAAAAGCTACAGAAATTATTTCAGCCTCAGCTTCCCTCTAAAAACTTTTCCTGTGTTATCTCACTTACATTCCCCTTTGCCCAGGGCCACTGAAAAATGAAAAGAGCCACATTTAGAAAGATTTCCAGGCAACTTTAAATTGTAACAGTTAGGCCCAGCTGGTGTGGCTCAGTTGGTTGAGCATCAACCAGGAGGTCACAGTTGATTATGGTCAGGCAACATGCCTGGGTTTCGGGGTCCATCCCCAGTAGGGGGCGCAAGGGAGGCATCCAATTGATGTTTCTCTCTCATCATTGATGTTTCTATCTCTCTCCCTCTCCCTTCCTCTCTCTGAAATCAATAAAAACATATTTTTTAAAAACTGTAACAGTTAGTTTGTTGAAAATATGTACACTTCTGTCTCATTAACTACATTTGTCCTTATTGACTCACAATTGTGTTGCTTAGTGCTGTTTTTGCCCCACACTAAGGGTTTCTTCTACATTCAAGCTCCTGACAAGTTTTCAGTCTGCTTACATAGCTGAGTGTCCACCTGAAGCAACTGTGCCCCTGCCCCCACCTTCTGCTTGGTTATAGGAAGAACGAAAGGAAATTAGGTTCACTAAACTTTTCAATCTGGATTTTTCACCTGCACACCATTCTCAACCAGGAGTCTCTATTCTCCTCCAAAGCAATAAAGTAGGGCTTGCTTGCCTTCTTTCTTTAATATATTTTTATTGATTTCAGAGAGGAAGGGAGAGGGAGAGAGAGAGATAGGAACATCAATGATGAGAGAGAATCATTGACTGGCTGCTTCCTGCATGCCCCCCCACTAGGGATCGAGCCTGCAACCCAGGCATGTGCCCTTGACCGGAATCAAACCCAGGACCCTTCAGTCCACAGGCCGATGCTCCATCCACTGAGCCAAACCAGCTAGGGCAAGTAGTGCTTTCTTGACATAATTTTCATGGTATAAAATTTCTCTTTTGTTACCAAGTGTCTGAGGCAAGAGTCTGGAGGGAGGGTGAAGGATGGCATGACTGTCCTCCAAAGGGGAGTAATTAACCTTACCTTTATAGGATCGACAGGCTTATTCAAAATCTCCTTTAATAAACGGAGGTCTTCTCGATTCATTGTTGTAACCTCTCCTTCTTTATATTTCGAACTGAATCTACCAGCTCTGCCAGCAATCTGCAAGGCTTGAGAAGTGGTGATTGGTTCTAGTTCCTTCTCTCCCTTTTCATTGATACTGGGCTTTATAAGGGAATAAAAAATAATTCTTCTTATGCTCCTGAAATAGAAATAAAAGTGATCTCACAGACGAAAAACTCTCCATGACTGGGTCACTGCAGAAACGCTCACTCAATTCCAGGTTAGACTACTTGCAACCTTGCCCGCTGTTTTCAAAATAAGAAAAGGAGGTTTGTTGGTAATTCTTTCTTCCCTTTAAATAGTATTTTTCAACAACTGTGTAAATTTACTAGAATTTATCAACTTGTACTTTTACAATGGGTGAACTGTATAGTATGTAAATTATACCTCAATAAGGCTACAGAAGATAACTTTTTTTTTTACAAATAAACCACATAGTGTTCTCATAGTGTTGCCTTTTTTTAAAAATGTATCTTTATACTTCAGAGAGGAAGGCAGAGAGAGATAGAAACATCAATGATGAGAGAGAATCATTGATTGGCTGCCTCCTGCATGCCTACTGAGGATGGAGCCCGCAACCCGGAATTGCCCATGAGGCATGTGCCCTTGACCGGAATTGAACCCGGGACCCTTTAGTCCGCAGCCCAACGTTCTATCCACTGAGCCAAACCAGCTAGGGCTCAAGCTGCTTTTAAAAGTTGGATAATAACAGTTTGAATAGTTTTTTTGATTCATTCCCCAGAGAGGAATATTTAGGCTTAGTACTGTTATCCTTACAGATAATAGCTAGCCCTACAAGCACAGTAGGCACTCACACACCTTGTCAACTGAGAAACTAAAAGTAAAGTAAGGTAATATAACAGGATAGCAGTGGTAGGGAGCAGCACTCCAAGTCCGAGCTATGTGATACTTTCTTTTTACTCCCTTACCAGGTGTAAGCAAGGTAAATCTCAGATCTATACGGTAATACCCATTCTCCAAAGTGGTCATTCTAATGCCAATTAGAAAATTTTTAATTGCCATCTAACCCACTGACTATCCATGATTGTTAAAAAAAAAAATCACTTACAAATTAAGTCCCATGCCAATTGCATCTGTAGCAACCAGGATTTTGCATGGATCATCAGGATCGTTAAACTTTTTTGCTTGAGCAAGTTTGGTCCCTAAAATAAGAAGTTTATGTTAAATCAGTGTTCTCAATCTTTTACTGTATCACACTAAGTGTATCTTAAAAACCCTCACCCCCTACTTTC
>NW_005871949.1:13934-15338 GCF_000147115.1 Myotis lucifugus
CAGTGTTTCATAAATTTTCAAAGCCACTTTCATATACATTGATTTTAGAGAGAAACATCGATGTGAGAGAGACACATCAATTGGTTGCCTCCCGCACATGCTTTGATCGGCGCCAGGGATCGAGACTGCAATCAAGGTGTGTGCCCTTGACAGGAATGGAACCCACAACTCCTCAGTCCAAGGGAGAACACTAACCACTAGGCAACTGGCTAGGGCTACATTTGATTCTCATGGCAACTTGGTAAGTTCAGAAGGGTTACTCACTGTTCTTTTCTTTTATGAAAAAGTAAGAGAGAGCCCTATCAGGTCTGAAGAGGATTTTCCCAGTTCTAGCCGTCTACAATTTGCCTAAGAATACAAAACTAGTAACAGCAAAGCCAAGATTAGAACCCAGAATTTCTTCTACTATATTTCTTTCCCTGAAAGCTGAACACAAAACTAATGGACCAATTTTTAAATATTTCTTCATCTTATTATAGAACTCTGGTAAAGAAAACAAAAAGTAGGATGAAAAGAAAACCAATTACTTCTTACTCTAAGAATTTGAAAAGGGATACAAACTATTTCTAGCAATTAGATGTATATCAAAGGCCCCAATTACCTGACATCCGAGACTTTAAAAACCACAAGCTTTTGCCCTGGCCAGTGTGGCTCAGTTGGTTGGAGCAATGTCCCCGTACACCGAAAGGTGGCAGGTTTGATTCCATCAGGGCATATACCCAGGTTGCAGGTTCGACTCCTGGTCAGGCAGAGGCAACTGATAGATGTTTCACTCTCAAATGGGTGTTTCTTTCTCTCCCTCGCCCCCATTCCTCTCTCTAAAATCAATAAAAATAAAGAAAAAGAAAAAGCACAAACTTTTGCTGAACCTCAAACTTCCAATATTCCTGACTTATTTAATTCTAAAGAGATCTGATGAAACTCCAAAAGGTTTTGTCAAGAGAATATGAAGAATCTCCTGTACTTTTAGAAGACTTAGGGTAAGATGGCCACTCTGTCAGAACTCCAAATATGAGTTTAAATCAATTAGTATTACCTAGTCAACTACGAGGAAATAAAGCTTTCTTTCTAGTTAAGTTCTGATTTACCGCTACCAGGGGCCCATGAAGCCACTGCCTGGGTGCTCTGGGCTATTTGCTATGCCATCTTGAGAACAAAGCATATAATCGAGTACCTCCACTTCCTCCCCAGTCGTGTACAAAAGCTCAGTAACCAGGTCAATAGCAGCAGCTTCTCCACATAAATGAACCTCTTCAGCACACAGTCCTGTTAAACGCAAATCACAAGTTAAAAAATTTTAAAGACATAAAAGTAAATATCCATCTCTTTACACAGCAAACAATATATGTATTTTTAATCCTTTTCCTTTTCATTTTTTAAATTGATTTGAGAGAGAGAAACATT
>NW_005871949.1:26510-149166 GCF_000147115.1 Myotis lucifugus
GCTCAGAAGGGGGAGGAAAAGATTAGGCATAAAAACTAGAAAAGATACGTTCTTGTTCTCTCTCTCATTAGATATTGGGGCCAGCTTTCTCTAAAAAGAAAAAGAAAGAAAAGGATCAGGCACCTTTGCGGAGGTCACAGATGCGAGGAGGGGGCCTGCGGGGTGTCACGTGACGCGGCTGGCCGGGCCGCTTTGAGAAGCACGTGGGCAGCGCCGTGAGCAGCGCGGCCGGGGTAGACGGAGGAGCAAGTCCCTGTGCTGTGAGCGCAGCTTGCGAACCGCAACGCTCTTACAGAGCATTTCCCCGGGTTTCTTGTATTTGCACGTTTCCTGAGAGAGTAGCATTAGCGAACATAACTTGATCTGCCCTACAGGAATGCTGCCAAGGTACTTCTCCGGCGTAGTTTCTTAGGTAAACCCCTTGTGTGGCACGTGTGTAAGCGCTTACACATTAATGCGGGCTGTTTGTGTACTCGTCCAAGCAGCCGGTATGTCACAACTGCGTAGCAAAAATATGTCCTCTGCACCCCGGCCAAAGTTTAGTTTCATTTGCATTGGCTGGATACTGTCATATGAGGTGGCAACATACTAAATTCAAAATATGCTGTTAAGATTTTCCACCTTTCAATTATACTTAAAAAATTAGGATCTTGCAACTTGAAGGAATGGGTCGTGTAATGTGAATATTGTGTCAAGTAAAATTCCAATAACTGGTTATGTGCCTTTGATTCATAGAATACTTTTTAAACAGTGTGACACGAGTATTACATTTGGACCCATACATTTTTCTAAAGGACATCTTTAATTTTATAATCACTAGGAGAAAATAGGTTTAGCAGTTTATTCAGATATTGAGTGTGCATGATAAGCACAAAGTATACCAAACAAAACAGACTGAGCCCTTAAGAGGCTTAAATCCATCGAGTTCAAGTCTTTTAAGTGCGGTAAAGCAGAGTCCTGGAGGTGTGCACAGCACGCCCTGGCCGCACAACAACGGACATGTTTGCCTGATGGATGGAGATGGTCAAGCCCGCTTGGCCAGGAGAGCCTTACTAGAAGTTAGCGGGAGTGCACGGAAGGTGGGTAATTCTCTAGAGTCTGGCAAAACTGGAGCTGAAGGTGTTTGTAATAGGGAATTTAAACTTCATCCTGGAATCAAATCACTGATTTTAGGTAGGGGAGTGACGTAAAAATTATGCTCATTGGAGAGCCTAAGAAAGGATGCATTATACATATTTAATGATGCATTTTCTTCACTATGCCTTTGTGTAATTGGAAACTTAAAAAATGTTACATTCCAATCCAGACTAGTAAAAGCCCCTGAAGATTTCCTTTATATATTATATTCAACAGATTCAGCTGAATATAAAAGGAACATAATAGAAGACTACTGACTCACATAGTAATTAGAATTGAGTATTCCAACTACTTCATCCATACTAAAGGGTTCCAGAATATGCCACTGTAGCATAAAAGTTTTAAATATTTGAGTTTCTGAAGTCCCTATCTGCCTAAAAGCAGAGCCTCCCAAAAGACTCTATCATAAATCTCTTTGGGGAGCAAGCAGGGGAGATTAACTCAGCACCAGACAGACCTAAATAGACTGGCACAAAACTATCCTATCTACCATCTATTTTCCTAAGAACCCATGTATTTTTCCTAAAGTCATTTGCTTTTCCATGTCCTTTCTCCCTCCAAATACTAAGAAATTATTTGTAAGTGTCCTTTACCCCCCTTTTCCCTTATCAATTAGATATTTAAGCCCCAAATTTAACCCCTTTAAGTCACATTTTCATAAATTCCCTTATACTCAAATCTGTTTTTTTCCTGCTAATTTGTCTGTCAGTTTCATTAGCAGGCTCCCAAACAGATGTTAAAGGTTTTCCTCCCCAATTCAAAACAATGAAAATTCTTCACTTGTGAGAAAAATAACTATTTAAATGGTTCAGACAATGGTCTGGGTAGCTGTTTTTAATGCTTATGTCCAGGCCCCTGAAATTCTGATATTAGTGGTCTGGGTAGGATCTGGTATGGTTATTTTCAAAAACTACTTAAGTGATTTAAACATGCAGCCAGACCCTAGCCCAGCCGTGGGAAACTACGGACCTCGGACCGGATCCGGCCCGTTTGAAATGAATAAAACTAAAAAAAAAAAAAAGACCGTACCCTTTTATGTAATGATGTTTACTTTGAATTTATATTAGTTCACACAAACACTCCATCCATGCTTTTGTTCCGGCCCCTCCGGTCCAGTTTAAGAACCCATTGTGGCCCTCGAGTCAAAAAGTTTGCCCACCCCTGCCCTAAGCGGGTTTGGATCAGTGGATAGTGCATCGGCCTGCCGGGTTTCTATTCCAGTCAGGGCACATGGGCAGGTTTGCAGACTCAGTCCCCAGTAGCCGGGGGTGGCGGGAGGCAGCTGATCAATGTTTCTCTTTCATCATTGATGTTTCTATTTCTTCCTCTCCCTCCCTATCTAAAATCAATAAAAATATATTTAAAAACAAACATGCAGCCAGGATTGAGAACCTCTGGATTAGAGATTGTACTCTATGAAAACACAAATTTCTTTTCCAGTTTACCTCAGATTAACTGGCCAGCTTTTTACTCAATTCACCAAGTCCTAAATTCAAATTTTTATTTTTCAAATTGGTTCTGCTACAAAGTCAAGCAAAGTGAGTAAGCATCCTATTGTTAGGGGCAGAAACAGAATAGTGGAGACTAGCTGTAAGAAATGTTAATCATGCTGTTAACTGTGATTGTCCTGTTTTGATTAAAGAAAGCACATTCTAACCTGGCTGAAAGTTGTACACCCTGTAACCATTATACCTTGCCTACTTCCCATCCTGTGATTTCTACTTTTCCAAGAAATCTTTGTCCTTCTACCCAATATAAGTAGCTGGCTTATGGGGAGGGGTAGAGCAGACTTTTGTACGTGCCAGCATTATTGGAATAAACGCTCATATATGATTCAACCCTGTCTCTGCTTAATTGGCTCAAGTAGTGGAGGCAGCCTGGACCCATTGGTTATCCAGTTTCTCCATCTGACAGTGTTTTAAGCCACCTAATTAACAACTTTATGTAGCTATTTAAAATGGAAACCGAGAGAAACCAAGATGGCGGCATAGGTTAATGCTGGAGTTTGCTGCCTCGAACAACCACTTCAAAAATACAACTAAAAGACGGAACGGACATCATCCAGAACCACAGGAAGGCTGGCTGAGTGGAAGTTCTGCAACTAGGAGGAACCGAGAATCAGAGGAGGCGCAGTGCTGAAGTAAAATACTAAGGTGCGGAGTGCGCGCAGCGCGGGCTGGTGGCTGAGGGCGCGGTTGTCTGTTTCAATCCGGAGGGAGCCTCAGACTCTGAGCTCCAGATCCGGGCGAGTCTCTAGGGACCCAGACTCCAACGGGAGAAGCGGGACTGTCTGGCTTCAGTCCCTCCGAGGTTTGCAGCGGTTGCTGGGACAGAGAGGCAGAGCCCCTGGGGACAGACTGAGAGCAGCCATAACTGCTCCCTCCTCCGCCCTGTTGATCCCGTGGGAACCGCCCCGCCCAAGCCCTGCACAGAGCCATTTGCCGGATAGCCTCAGACAAAGGCTAGATTAGCACCTCCCTAGAGGACAGAAGTTCTCCCACTGCAAACACAGCTGATTCTCACAGCCAGTTGGCCTGGAGGTCAAGTAGTAATTACCTACAACAATCAAGGCTTGACTACAACAAGACTGCTCACAGAGACCACAAGGGGGTGCACCAAGAGTGTCTACCTCAGGTAACTGGGACACTTAACACGGAAAGCCACTCTATCGACACAGCGAAGCATAAAAAAATGCCAAGACAAAGAAACAGGCCACAAAGGACAGAACCGGAGGAAAGCAGGCTACTGGATATAGAATTCAAAACCACACTTTTGAGGTCTCTCAAGAGGCTTCTAGAGTCTGTCGATAAACTTGATGAGATGTACAGGAAATCTAATGAGACCCTCGATGGTGTGATAAAGGACCAACTAGAAAGTAAGCATACACTGACTGAAATAAAGAATATTATACAGACTCCCAACAGCAGACCAGAGGAGCGCAAGAATCAAGTCAAAGATTTGAAATGCGAGGATACCGGAAAAGCAAAATGAAAAAAGAATCCGAAAGTGTGAAGATAGTGTAAGGAGCCTCTGGGACAGCTACAAACATACCAACATCAGAATTATAGGGGTGCCAGAAGATGAGAGACAGCAAGATATTGACAACCTATTTGAAGAAATAATGACAGAAAACTTCCCCTACTTGGTAAAAGAAATAGACTTACAAGTCCAGGAAGCGCAGAGAACCCCAAACAAAAGGATTCCAAAGAGGACCACACCAAGACACATCATAATTAAAATGCCAAGAGCAAAAGACAAAGAGAGAATCTTAAAAGCAGCAAGAGAAAGAAACTCAGTTACCTACAAGGGAATACCCATAAGACTGTCAGCTGATTTCTCAACAGAAACTTTGCAGGCCAGAAGGGAGTGGCAAGAAATATTCAAAGTGATGAATACCAAGAACCTACAACCAAGAGTACTTTATCCAGCAAAGCTATCATTCAGAATTGAAGGTCAGATAAAGAGCTTCACAGGTAAGGAAAAGCTAAAGGAGTTCATCACCACCAAACCAGTATTATATGAAATGCTGAAAGGTATCCTTTAAGAAGAGGAAGAAGAAGAAAAAGGTAAAGATACAAATTATGAACAACAAATACGCATCTATCAACAAGTGAATCTAAGAATCAAGTGAATAAATAATCTGATGAACAGAATGAACTGGTGATTATAATAGAATCAGGGACATAGAAAGGGAATGGACTGACTATGCTTGGGGGGGAAATGGGTGTGGGAGATGCGGGAAGAGACTGGACAAACATCATGCACCTATGGATGAGGACAGTGGGTGGGGAGTGAGGGCAGAGGGTGGGGTGGGAACTGGGAGGAGGGGAGTTATGGGGGGAAAAAAGAGGAACAAATGTAATAATCTGAACAATAAAGATTTAATTATTTAAAAAAATAAAATGCCAAAAAAATAAAAAATAAATAAAATAAAATGGAAACCGGCAGTATTTATAAAAAATTTAAATTTTCATAATTATAGCTTCCTGAACTGTTGAGCAATCTGACAATGAGAAGAGATCTGAGAAAATAATTATTTTAATCATTTAAAGCAAGTTCAGTATCTGTTTCAAATTCTTTATTATACATCATGGTCACATGATTTGAGGCTGGATAAATACAATTGGTTTTCAAATTTTCTGTGAATATTTTCTAGATTACTTCATGCAAGTGACCATGAGAATATTTGGCATTTTTAAATTTTGAAACTCTGAACAGGCACTTACATGAAAGGGAAATATGACCATTTACATATATCCACAGTTAAAACAGATGCTCCAGCGCATGGTACATGGAACCTTTTGCCAGAAAAGAAGCTGGTTACTGACCATTTTATCAAAGTGCCATCGTAGTAAAACAAGTTTAAAGAAATGTAATTTGGATTAATTAGCTTACTCATAAAGTAAGGTTAACTCACAAGACTTGCACTGAAGTGTATAAAATATATTGGTACAAAAACCAATGAATCATATGTGGAGTAGTTTCACACAACAGGCTTCGTTGTTTTAGTTCCTACACCCCACATTTAGTGTGTCTGAGATCAGACCTTAGGCACATGACTGCAGCTTTTTTACAGACTTTGAACAAATTACTTGAATTCAGTATTAAAATTTAAACAGAGTGGGTGAAATTTAAAATTGAGTTTGAACGAGCCCAAGTTCCAATTTAACAAAAATGATATTGTCCCAGATCTGGATAACTATATGCTTATTAACAGGTCCACCTGAATCACCCCCATCCTCAAATTCTCCCCTTCAAAGGGAAGAGAATATTAATGAAGTCAAGAAAATTATATTTGCATGTATGTGGTAAAAAGATTCCTTAAATTAAAAAATTTTTTTCAAAGTATTAACAGAAAAATTATAGAGTTTTAACAAATTCTAAATGCCAGCATAGACTCAACTCCACATTGCAGAAAACATACAGTGTACCTGTTGGATAGTAGTAGCAGAATGGTTACTTCGCATGACAGAAAAAAAGAAAAGGCTGTAATGACATGCCACATAATTTCTGCAAGGAAAAAATTAATACTTACCACAGAAGACTTCAAAGAATAAAATTCAGGAAGCTTTGGAATGGTAGACTCAGAAGCACCTACAGTGAAACATTCCATTTGCATTTCTCAAATACACATATAAGAACATAAATGTAGTACTCAAAAATATTAAGATGCCATGTTTTAAATCTCTGTAGGATGTAAGGGCCACTCAGGTTTTCCAATTTTATTTGAACACAAAATATTTAATTTTGCATTAGAGGATAAGAGGTAATTATTGGCATGAAAAGGAGAAGAAATTGGTTTACAATCAACATTATGCATAAAGAAAGCAAAATTACAAATACCAGCCTACTCATGAAAATCTTTAATGTTTATACTGATGCATATATGAGTGCTTACCATCAAAGTGTGCAGTAAAAAAAACCAAAACGGCAGCTTAAGAAAGTTCCAGTGTTTCAAAGAAAGCGCTTTTTTAAATGTAGTACATGTAAGAATATTTAGTTATATCATAAAATAAATGCAGCGCTGTAAGATAAAGGAAGACTATTATACATGGGCTTTTGGCCTTCCCCCTGCTTCATGCTGCAACCATCTTTAATCAACTGAACTTAATCTCAACGGTTCTAAGAGTTTTTATTTTTATTTTTTTCTCCTATTCAGTTCACATTTCAGGCTGTTCAGGAGATGCCTGTGATTCTGGTGATTCAAATCGCTGGTGAAAGTTTGTTCTCTGTTTCCTCAGTTTTTCAGGAGCTTTTCTCCATAAAATGATCTCCTAGTAAAAGAAATACAAGATGCCAACAAATCAGTGTTCTCATATTATGCCTTAAATTTTCATCATGAAAATGCTGCCATTTCTATTTTAACCAAAACAAAATGAAATTTGTCCCTACTAAAGCCCTGATTGACCTACTTTCTTATAGTTCTAATCTTGGAATGTCCTTTCTGCCAACTCTGCCCCCACCAGCACGCATGCACACCACCACCACCAATCCAATCTGGCACAAAATTCTAGCTACTACTGATTTAAAGAATAAATCTGTTCTTTGGTTTGCTGTTCCACAGTCCTTATCCAAGTTCAAGCCCTGTCATTTCAATCTTAGATACTAAAATACCTTTTGGTAGATCAATGCCTCACTTGCCTGAGGCTCCTTTCTAATTCATCCTTCCTATCACTATCAGATTAATCTAAAACAGTGCTTGGATTGCTCTTCAATAGTTCTCAGTGCCGCCGAAACCGGTTTGGCTCAGTGGATAGAGCGTCGGCCTGCGGACTGAAAGGTCCCAGGTTCGATTCCGGTTAGGGGCATGTACCTGGGTTGCGGGCGCATCCCCAGTGGGAGATGCGCAGGAGGCAGCTGATCGATGTTTCTCTCTCATCGATGTTTCTAACTCTCTATCTCTCTCCCTTCCTCTCTGTAAAAAATATATAAAATATATTTTTAAAAAAATAGTTCTCAGTGCCTACAGGACAACCTCCAAGCAGGCTTTCAAGGTCCTCCAAAACCTTTATCCAATGTACCAACATCACTCCCTCTCTAGATCCCCATCCCCCACCAGCCAAACTGAGTTACTCTCTGCCTCCAACACACTCCAAATAAGCTTGCCCTTATCTTCCCCTATATATTCTTCAACACTCTATGCCTCAGCCTATCTAAATCATACCCTAACCAATCTATCCTGAGAGCTCTTCTCTTCTGAATTCCTAAAATTGTTTTCTGCATAAAGTCATGACAGGCTGTTTTGGGGTTGTTTTTTTAACCAACATCAGAATTTAAACATCCAAATGGAAGGCCCATGGGAAGCAATATACTTATTCAGCAGAGCCACAACTGATTTGGAAATTGTAAATTTCATGTAATCTATTTTAAAATTTAAATTACCTATGTTTAATTACACAGTATGTGGAATGGAATAAATTTTGTCTTCTAAATTACTGTCAAACTATTAAGTTTTCTGTCATTTAACTTACATAATTTTTTTCCATATATGTGCAATGTAAGAACCTTGAGGCTAATGCATGTTTATATAAAAGGTAGTTTTTGTATTTTTCATAGTACTCAGCACAAAATAATTTCTAATTAGTTTTGAACACTCAACTGACAGGCGAATACTTATTAATCTGGTTCAGAATACAAAAAAAAAAATTCTAGCCTCGCCGGTGTGGTTCAGTGGTTGAACCTATGAACCAGGAGGTCATTCTTCAACTCCCAGTCAGAGCACAAGCCGGGATTGCAGGCTTGATCCCCAGTGGGGCATGCAGGAGGCAGCTGATCAATGATTCTCATCATTGATGTTTCTGTATCTGTCTTCCTCTCTCTTCCTCTCTGAAATCAATAAAAATATATATTTTTAAAAATTCTAATCACAGTCCTAGCTGGTTTGACTCAGTGGATAGATCATCGGCCTTCGGAATGAAGGGTCCCAGGTTTGATTCTGGTCAAGGGTACGTGCCCGGGTTGCGGGCTCAATCCCCAGTAAGGGGGGTGTGAAGGAGGCAGCCAATCAATGATTCTCTCTCATCATTGATGTTTCTATCTCTCTCTCCCTTTCCCTTCCTCTCTGAAATTAATAAAAATATATTTTTAAAAAATTCTAATCACAATCTTCATTCAAAATCCACCAAAGGCTTTGATTTTGAAATGAGAACAAGTTTTGTGATAAACATTTTATATAAAAAAGTATTACATTTGCGTCATCTCATGGACATTTATAATAGAATTAATAAGAAAGTAAGGGAAACCCCAAAAATCCATCAAGTTAATTCAGTCATTAAAAATGTTAATAAAAAATATTCAAGACACTGCTGAGTGAAAAAGTAAAGAACGTGCTTTATGTGATCTAAACATATGCACAATTTTGTCTGGAATATTAACCACAACGAATGTGGAATTTTTGATGACCTTTACTTCAATTTGTTCTTTATTGCCTTTTTTATTTCATTTTATTTTATTTTTACAAATAGCAGGTATTGCTTTTATAAAAAACAAAACTCCTGAGAAAAAAGTCCTGCTAAACTGTAGCCCATTCCAGAGGCTTGCAGAATGACTGGGACAAGATCTATTCTCCACAATACAATTCCATTCACGCTACTTCCTTATACTCTCAGCTTTTCAGTTACTTGTTATTAACCCACTTGCTCAGTATAATAAAACTTAGAAAAATGAGTTAGTCCAGGTGTTTTTATAACTGCCAGTGAACAAAATACCAGCCTGGGTAGCACCATACCTGCTGCTTGAAGTATCTTCTGTCTTCCTCATCAACAAGGACCAGATTCAAAAAGTACCTTACTGAAAATTTTTTGTTCACATCTCTCATTGTTGGAGTTGGGTCATATCCCGCTAAAAATAGTCTTATTGGAATTGATTCACCTGAAAGAAAAGCAATTTCCATTGAATTCTAAAAGATTATTAAATATAGTCACATAACTAGAACTAATCTTTATAGAGAAGATACCAATGCTTCCATTCCTGAGTGGGCAGCATAAGTAAAACTTTAAACCAGGGCTTCTCAGCCTTGGCACTATTAACATTTTGAGCTTGTTAAGTCTTTGGTGTGGGTAAGGTCCTATGCACTGTAAGAGGTTTAGCAGCATCCCTGGCCTCTACCCACAAGATTCCAGCAGCATTTCCCAAGTGTGACAACCAAAAATGTCTCCAAGTATTGGCAAATCTCCTAGGGGTGAGGGTAATGAGTAGGGAGGGGTGATAGTGGCAAAATTGCCCCTAGGTGAGAACCACTGTTCTGAAGCCAGAATGCCTGAATTCTAATCCCAACTCTACAGTCTACTGGCTGCATGACCTTCATCAAATTACTTAACAATTCTGTTTTGAGTTCCTCATATGTGAAATGGGGAACCAATAACACCCATCTTATAGAGAATTTGTTAGGACTATACGGGTTAACACTAGATGTAAAAGGCTTAGAACAGTGCCAGCAGGTAAGTGCTGCTTTAGTGGTTTTGTTATCTTCTGCTTTCACGAAGTTTACCATAATTTCTAGTCATGTGTGTAAATTCTTGCATTCTTATTACTAATTTATCCAAAGCAACAAATATGTTCAGAATGATGACATTCCTTCACTACCAAAAACAAACAAACAAAAAAAAAGGTTGCTATTCAGATTCTCATGGCTTCTCTTTTCCTAGGGTAACTGTTTGCATATTGTTTGGAATCTTTTTATGTAATACATTTCTTGTACACATCTATTTCCTGAGATATAAAACCCATCATTTTACATAAAAATTTGTGGCTTCTGGAATTTTACAAAGGAATATTGCATAATATAACAGCACACACATGGGGCTTGGAGTCAGAAAGGACTGGGCTCAAACTCCAACTCTACAATGATTAGCTACTGAAGGAAACCAGAATATGTCACCACAAAATATGCCTCTGATGTTATTTTGAGCCAAAGGCTAAGAAGCAGCAAAAGCAGAAATGCCTCCCCCTTTTTCTGCCTAAAGGCAGGATACAAATTTTCCTTTTACTGGAGACAGATTCATCAGCCCAGGGATGGCACCAAAGGAATCATCAGTTTCCTCCCATGTATTTACACTCCCACAGTTTGCCACCCTTAGAAGCCTGAAACTTACTTTTCTTTGTCTAGTCATTGCTGTCCAAATTTACTGTCCTTTTGAAGATGCTATATACACTGAAATTCTAAGCCACCACTTTGAGTTACCTTTTGCTGAGGTTTCTCCTGCACAATGTGCACTGCATACATTAAACAAACTCTGTTCTTCTTTTAGTAATCTTTTTGTTCAACAGTCCCAGCTAAAAATCTAAGATGGGTAGAAGTAAAGTTCTGCCTCCCCTACACTATATCACCTGTAACAGGTTTTTCTAACCTCTCTGCATCTTGGTTTCATCTGTGACATAAGGAATACCACCACCCAACTCAAAGGTGGCATGGAACTTTAGAGCACCTGGGAGTGGGTGGCACAATAGCTACTTTTTTAAGTAATTACTAACAGAGTTAGAAAAAGCCACAGGCATACATTTAAAATGATAAACATTGGCTTTATTATTTTACACACTGAAGATTATCTAGTAATGGAACTGCTTATTTTCTTGGGGGCTATAAGGACTCTAGAATCCCACAGGAATTAATGCTCACCTATATTTCACCTTATGTTCAGCAAGAATAAAAAAGATTTACAGAGATGAACTATTATAACAGAATACAATAAAAATTTACAAATTCAGAAACAGAGAAGCTATACATGCCTTCTAAATTCTAAATTTAAACAGTAAAAAAATTAAACCTTATTTCAGACTACAAAGTACTATTATAGTCTTCTCAGTATATATACAAAGATGATCTTAAAAACCATCATTAAAGAAAATCATTTTAAGAATTCACAAAGATTCTTATACTACATAAATACTTTCAAACAAAACTGTCATGAACACTGCTGTTTGCACTACCTATAACACAAAAGAAACAAATGAAAAGTGTTACCTTTGACTGGTGCACCATCCATTATTTCATATTTAGCAATTGTTTCTGTTTCTGTTGTGGTACTGGGTCCTAGTGCAATAATGTAAATGATATTAAATATTTCCATAATATAATTTCCAGTTCTTCTCATTTTCCTACTACATTATTTTAGTACTAATTTATCTTTCTATTTTGTGAAAATGTTGACCATTCTTTTTTTTAAAATTGATTTCAGAGAAGGAGAGGGAGGGAGAGAGAGACAGAAACATCACTGATAAGAGAGAGTCATTGATCGGCAGCCTCCTGCACACACTACACTAGGGATTGAGCCCACAACCCGGGACATGTGCCCTGACCAGGAATCAAACCGTGACTTCCTAGTTCATAAGTTGACGCTCAACCACTGAGCCATGCCAGCCAGGCTTGACCATTCTTTTCTATTTCCTGCTCTACATGTAACATACTTAACACTCAACTGAATGTTTCACTCCCTTCTTCCCTAAGATAATATACAGTGCAAGAATCTTCTTCACAGAGTTCCTTCTATAGGTTCCAAAACCTGATAAATTGGAAACTAGCAACCCACATCAGAACTAACCATTGACTTGCTAGTTTTCTCTGCAACACCCAAACTGTCTTTCCCTTGCAGTTAAAGTTAACTTTAACATAAACAAAATATACTGAATACCTGATTGACATATAGTTCTTTTATGTTTTGAAATTATATGCGTTTTTTTATTGTTTAGAAAGAGAGGAAAGGAGAGGGATAGAAACATCAATGATGAGAATCATCAATCGGCTGCCTCTTACATGACCCCCAGCACGTTCCCCACCAGGGGATCGAGCCCACAACCTGCAACCCGGGCACGTAGCATGACAGGAATCAAACCCGGGATTGAACCTTGACCTCCTGGCTCATAGGTCGACCCTCAACCACTGAGCCACACATGTAAAGACTAAAGTTTGTTCTGGATTATGACTATAGATTATTTTTTATTTAAAATTTTCTAGAATCAAACAATTTTTATACTCAGAAAAAATGTTTCAATAAACAATTTTTAAAACAACAAATGGGAACCTGAAGTTTGGTTTTAATGTCTTTAAATCACTGTAACTTTTATTAGCAAGTGAAACATAGAGATTAAGAAATCATAAATGTTTATCATTATGATTACCAATTATACATTCTTAAAAAGTGTTACCTAAAATTATTTTCAGCCAAGAAACCAACAGAGCTATAGGGGACAAACTAAATCTATATACTAAACAAAATTAAAAAGCAGTTTATGAACCAATAAATGATTTGGGGACAACTGGTCAGCCATCTGGAAAAAGTAAAGTTGGATCCATACTTCATATCTTACATCAAGACAAATTCCAAATGATTTAAAAATTTAAACAAAATCCCTAAACTATAATGTATTATTTTAGTAAAATCAAGCTAAGAAAATTATTCTTAGAACCTCAGTGTGAAAAAGGACAAACTGTCACAAAACCCAGAGTCCATAAGAAGAAAAACTAATAAACTAAATAAATATCAAGAACTTCTACATGGCCGAAACCGGTTTGGCTCAGTGGATAGAGCGTCGGCCTGCGGACTGAAGGGTCCCAGGTTCGATTCTGGTCAAGGGCATGTACCTGGGTTGCGGGCACATCCCCAGGAGGCGATGTGCAGGAGGCAGCTGATCGATGTTCGTCTTTCATCGATGTTTCTAACTCTCTATCCCTCTCCCTTCCTCTCTGTAAAAAATCAATAAAAAAAAATATATTTAAAAAAAGAACTTCTACATGGCATAAAGCACCATAGCAAGACAATCTGGGGAAATTTTTTTTTTCTGCTCTTAACAGAAAAAGATATTGATTTCCCTAATATATAGTTTCTATAAATATGAAAAGACTAGTAATCCAAGGAGATGGGGCAAAGGATATGGATAGGCAGTTTATAAAATACAAAAGGCTTTTATACACATGAAAAGATGCTCACCCTCACCCAGAATGAGAAAGTTAAATTCAAATAACAGTGGAAAACTTCTTCCCCCTAGCTATCAGATCAGCTAAAAATGTTATAACCTTGTGCTGGTGAGAATAGAGGAAAAAGAGCCACTCCCTACATTTATTGCTGGTAGATGCAAATTGTTACAAACCCTAAAGAAGACAAACTGGTATTGTGTATCAAAATTAAAAATGAATATAATCTTTGAAATAGCAATACCACTTCTAAGATTTTATCTTACACACACATATACACACACAGGCAAAATGACATTATTAACTGAAGCACTTTTTGTAATAACATAAGACTGGAAACCATCTGTATGCATACCAATAGCAGAGTGGTTAAATACTAGTACATACATCGAATGGAATACTATAAAAAAGATGAAGTGTTCTTTCTTATGTATTGATATGAAAGATCTCGAAGATACATTACTAAGTGAAAAAGCAAGTCTGTACTGTATGTAACCATTTAACTGAAAAGGGGGGCTATAATACAGAGGAACTTACATATATATGCATAAATAGAAGGAATTATTTATTTAATTAAGTTTTATTTTTCAAAACGCGCACCTGGTGAGACGGACCTGTTGTTCATGCATCTTTACCAGCAGCTGGGACATCCCCACCTTTGGTGTTTCTGGTGTAAACTACTTGAGCTGTGATTTGAAACTAGTTCATTGTTTGTGCTATTGATTTTTATAAAGAGGAGAGGGGGGAGGGAGAGGAGGAAGGGAGGGAGGAGGGGAGAGGGGGGAGGGAGGGAGGGAGGGGACTGAGACATCGATTTGCTGTTCTACTTATTTATGCATTCATTGATTGCTTTTTGTATGTGCCCTGATGGGACATTGAACCTGCAACCTTTGCTTATTGGGATGATGCTCTGAGTGCCTGGCCAGGGCAGGAAACTAGTTTAGTAAGTCCTTTACTAAGGAGCTCCTTAAGGGCTGCCCTGGCCAAAGAACCCTGGATCTTCAGTCTTTTAAGAGATAACAGTGGGCTTATAACTTCCTTACAGAATTTGTCATGTGTCGCTTTGTCAAACAAGACTAGATTATTGAGCTTGGCCCGAACTTTGCCTTTGGACCATTTCCTTTGGCCTTGCCCCCAGATTTGTCTTTCTTGGCCAACTCTCTAGCATCTTTCTTCTTCTTCTTGTCCTTGGGCTGCATAGCAAAACCAGAAAAGCAGCTGCTACCACTGCTGCTACGATAAAATGTTGGGCAAAAAGGAAATCTAGAAGGATTCAAAAACTTATAAATGTATTACCTATGAGCAGCTGAAGTACAAAAATAGGACATTTTTTACTGTATAGTGTCTTACACTTTATTTTTGAACCATGTGATTTTGTTTTTAGTTACCTGCAGCCAACCATGGTCCAAAAATATTAAATAGACAATTCCAGAAATAAACAATTCATGTTTTCAATTGCTCGCTGTTCTGAGTAACGTGATGAAATCTCGTGCAGTCCCGCTCCATTCTGCCTGGGACATGAATCATTCTTTTGTCCACTGTATCCACGCTATGTAAGCACTTAGTACACATATACACACACACAGGCAGTGCTTGGTGTTGCAGTCTTGGTGTTGCAGTGCTTGTATTCAAGTAACCCTTACAGTACCTAACACTATGTCACCATGCCTACAACATTCAGCTCACTTCATCCCATCACACAGGCACTGCAGCATCTCACATGACCACAAGAAAGGTAAATACAGTCCAGTAAGACATTCTAAGAGAGACACATTCACATAACTTTATTATATAGTACTAGTATAATGTTATCATTGTTCTTTTTTATCGTTCATCTCTTACTATGCCTAACTTACAAATTAAACTTTACCATAAATCTGTACACATAGAAAAAAAACAAAGTATATATAGGGTTCAGTACTATCTGTAGTTTCAGGCATCCACTTCGGTCTTCAAATGTATCCCCTAGCCCAGTGATGGCGAACCTTTTGAGCTCGGAGTGTCAGCATTTTGAAAAACCCTAACTTAACTCTGGTGCCGTGTCACTTATAGAAATTTTTTGATATTTGCAACCATAGGAAAACAAAGACTTATATTTTTGATATTTATTTTATATATTTAAATGCCATTTAACAAAGAAAAATCAACCAAAAAAATGAGTTCGCGTGTCACCTCTGACACGCATGTCATAGGTTCGCCATCACTGCCCTAGCCACTGGCCAGTGTTGGTCACTGGTTAGAGCGTCGACTCCTGCACCAAAGGAGTGTGGTGGGTTCAATTCCCGGTCAAGGGTACATGCCTGGGTTGCTGGATCAATCCCCAGCCCCAGCAGGGGTATGTTCAGAAGGCAACCAATCAATTTGTCTCTCTCCCACTGATGTCTCTTTCTCTCTCCCTCTCTTTCCCCCCTCCCTCCTTTCCACTCTCTCTAAAAATCAATGGAAAATATCCTCAGGCAAGGATTAACAATAATTAACTAGTTAATTAATTAGTTAAAATGTATCACCCATGGATAAGGAGGTACTGTATCCAAAAATCAAATTTTAAAAAAACAAACTACTTACTGCCAGCAATATTAAGTATCAAAGTTAATATCTAATATAAATTTTATGTTCAAATAAGATTTTAAGATTTTAAAATTTCAACTAAACAGGAATTTTCACTCAAATACTCTTTCAACTTACCAATTCCTGTGATCTCTTTTTTGATCAGTTGTAACTCCATGTGTTGGATTTTTATTCTTACTAATAAGAAGTAAATTTTTCCAACAATCACATCCTTTAAATGATACCTTTGGAGAAAGAATATATCTCACTTATACCAAATATTTAAAAAACAAAGAAAAAGAGTAAAATAAGTCCTAAAGGCTTTATTAGACATCTTTAGATTAATAGCTATGTAAGAATACCATTTTGACTATTCATATTGTTTAATGTTCCTCTTTTTCAAAAAAGTATTAATCATTTTACAGTGTGCGCTGCTTAATGATGGGCAAATGTTCTAAGAAATGCATCGTTAGGGAATTCTGTTGTGCAAACATCATAGTGTGCACTACACAAACCTAGATGGTATAGCCTACTACACACTGAGGTTTATGGTATACCACTGTTGTATATGAGGTGTGTTGCTGACCGAAATGTTATGCAGCACATAACTGTACTATAAAAATAAGAAATCAAACTTTTACTTGACTTCAATACATCTCAAAAGGAAGAATTAACCTGATTATTGTTCCTTACCCAGAGATTAACTTAGTTTCCAAAGAACTTAAGCATGGAAAACCTTTTCTTATTTTTTTATTGATTTCAGAGAGGCAGAGGGAGAGAGATAGAAACATCAATGATAAGAGAGAATCATTGATAAGCTATCTCCTGCACGCCCCCTACTGGGGATCGAGCCAGCAACCCTGGGCATGTGCCCTTGACCAGAATCGAACCTGGGACCCTTCAATCCACAGGCCAACGCTCTATCCATTAAGCAAAACCAGCCAGGGCGATACATAATTTTTATGGATGAAATTTTATGTCTGGATACCCCCCCCCCCCATATAATCTAATGGGAGTGTGGGACTGAATACAGACAAAACAAATCTGAATAGTTGGAGCTGGGCAATGGGTACATGAGGATTCATTATACTGTTCAGATACTTTGGTATGTGTTTGAAAATTTCCAAAATTTAAAAGTTGACTTAAAAAAAATAAAGCTTAAAACAGCATTAATCTATAAGTGCCCAGCCCTAGCCGGTTTGGCTCAGTGGATAGAGCGTTAGCCTGCAGACTCAAGGGTCCTGGGTTCGATTCTGATCAAGGGCACATGCCTAGCTTGAGGGCTCGATCCCTAGTAGGCAGCCAATCAATGATTCTCATCATTGATATTTCTATTTCTCCCTCTCCCTCCCTCTCTGAAATCAATAAAAACAGTTTTTTTTAAAAAGAGCCCATTTCAATAAAAATACAACATATATAAACATATGCACCTCTTCTACATGGAAAAATATGAGAATATATTGTGGTTAAATGGTAAAAGTGAAAATTTGTGATATTTTTATTTCCTTTGACTTTCCCACATTATCAAAATTTTCAATAATGAAAATATTTATTGTTTATGTTGTCAAAAAAATGTATTTTTGTTTAGTTTTAAAAAGATGACCAGGCTAAAGTGATGTCGGGCCGGTAAAATAAATTTTTAGACATAAGGTTTAGCTGCCTTCTGAGATCGTAAAATGCTCTATAAAAAATGACCAAGTGGAAATTTATTAGGAATAGAATATGAAAGACACTTGCACTGATTCAGAAGCCAGAACAAACTCCTACTAAAGTTTATTTCAGCTCAGAGTTTCTGTTGGTCTGTTAACAGCAGATTAATGTCAATTCTACCCTCATTTTGACCAATTTACAAAAACCTGAAAAGCTTACTTCTTAATCTTCCCTGAACATTTAAGCTATCTGTTTGTGAAAGGTACTTACTTTGATTTATTATATTCAAATTCTATGTGTAAACAATCTTCAATGCCCACTTCCATCTTAATAGAGTTGTTAACATCAGGGTAGGTAGCAAGCTGGTGAACAATAAGATCATATTCTTTTACCAAGTCTGTCAGTCTTCTTACTATTGTCACTTTAAGAAAATACCTATAAAGTTAATAGAAGAGTCAAGTTAAATCTCCTATGATAAGTTTCAGTGTTTTAAAAAAACAAACTAACTGTTTACTCAGCTTTCTCCTTGATAGAACTCTTTTGGGATCAACTTCATTTATTTCATGAAGGAGTTCTAATTTTTAAATAAATTCCCCCACCATGAAAAAAAAAAAAACACAACAGTTCAATTTTAAGACCAGTGTACATACTTTTTAGATAAATTTGAGAGCTAGCATCAAGCCCACTGAAGGAAATCTCTCTAGACCACTCCTTAATCATATAGTAAATGAGATCTGTTGGGAAACTAATGTATTTAGAGGGTAATCCATTTACACAACAAATAAAGTACCTAAGGAAAAATTCATACAAAGGAATCATATGACTAAAACTTCTCATAATGGGGTTCTCTAAATCTATAATGATAGAAGGCTCTTATTATCTCAGATCAGCATTAGCCACACAAAACAAAGTATTTGACAAAATTCCTAAAAACCTTAAGTCTTCCAGTCCAGAATTATAACGGAAGTTCTATTAAGACATTCAGCAGCAACCATTATTCTGTAGTTTTGACTCTATCTCCAGTTTCTAATACACCTAATTCATACCTCAAGCGGACATTGGCACCGATGTAAGATTCATATGGCTTTTCAACTTGCATAAATTCAAAATCATAACTTCTGCTTTGGGTCAGTTCTCCAGGTAAGGCTAGTTCTTTCACTAGGTTTACAAATTCGTGAGTATTACTCTTGTCATTGAAAAGTTCTAAGAAATTTTAAAAAGCAAAAAGACCAATTATATTTAATATCATTTCATTAAAACCCACACTTCTTCCTCCAAAGCAAGTAAAAATAAATTCATTCCTTTAATGTAGTGAGGGTTTGCCCAATATGAAGCTAATTTAAGACACATTTCCAGCAATTATTTGAACTTCCTCCCTTCGAGGCAAAAAGTGTTTTATTCCTTTGCTTTGTTAGGCAAATTGATAAAACTAAAATCAACTATCAGTTAATTACTGTAATTTGCTCAATATAATCTCATCTAGAATAGATAATGTGAATAAGCACCCATCCATTCCAATTTTGATACTTTAAAAATATACAAAACGCCGAAACCGGTTTGGCTCAGTGGATAGAGCGTCAGCCTGCGGACTGAAAGGTCCCAGGTTCGATTCCGGTCAAGGGGATGTCCCTGGGTTGCGGGCACATCCCCGGTAGGAGATGTGCAGGAGGCAGCTGATCGATGTCTCTCTCATCGATGTTTCTAACTATCTCTCTCTCCCTTCCTCTCTGTAAAAAATCAATAAAATGTATTTTAAAAAAGCACCCATCCATTCCAATTTTGATACTTTAAAAATATACAAAACTTAGATTTAAAATCTAGCTATGTATACAGTATTATAAAGACCTATTTCCTCTTTTCTGAATCTGCAGCACCAAAAATTTATACAGTTATACTGCTAAATCAAGAATGTCTCTAAAATACATGTATGGAAATGTACACAAGTTGATCTAGGTCAGTAAGAAACTACATCTTTCCTTTTCACACCGAATTTTCTGTTGACAGATGAGTGGCTACAGGCACACACTAGATTAGGAAGACAAATGGCATGGGTAATTAGAAAGTGATGGATGAAGGTGACATATAATTGTGAGTAAAGCTGGTGAAAAAAATTGAGGCAGATGGAAATTTCAATGAGTCAAATAATTTACCTGAATTATTTTTCAAGGCTGGTAGCTTACATAACTCCTTTCATGTTTAGTAATTAATTTTAACAATAAAAGCAGGATGAGTCAAACAATTCAAAGAAAACATGGTTTAATGTTTATAAAATAATTCCTTTTATTATACAAAATCAATTCCTTCTACAAAGCTAAATTCTAATTCAATTATTTAAGTGCTAAATCCAATCCTCTTCAAACTCAGTTATCAAAGAAAAAAAGTAATACTATTTTACAACTCACCAATTTGACCTACAAATTCAATTCTAATTCCTTGATGTTCTAGCCTCTTTCCAGGTTGCTTAAAGGCTAGGTTTACCTGCCAAAACATGAAATTGTAAGAGATGTTAAACCTTTGAGTGGGCCTACCAGTTGATTCCTTCCAGATGAAAGCAATGTGTAAGAATTTCAGGTATTTATTTCTGAAGTTTGAGACACCACCAAATACCTAAATCATGATGACTACAGAACATATCACTTTCAGCTTTTTGTAACCAAGATTATCTTGTTATAATCCCTAACCTTAAAAGCAATGCTTACTGTTCTGTGTGTGCTACTCATCCTAAAAACATAATGTCTAAAGATTTAAATTTTGAATATGATTTATCTTACATACTTATGAGGTAAAATATATAATCTCAAAATCCCTGAATTCATATCTGCCAATGAAAATCTTAATTTTTTTTCACAATTGAAACACATTTTTAATAGTTTTATTATTTGCTATATATCACTAGCCTAAGTTCATACCAACACATGCCCAATTCTGACACAGGTTAGTTATACCTTTCATTCTATTAAAAATCTTAATTTTATAAAATTTTAATTTGATAAAATATCTGTAAAGTACACGCATATTAAAATAAAATTCCAAATGTTTAAGGATTAGCTAATAAAAACAACATATTCTTTACTATAGAAAATATTGGTAATGTGACTCTTAAATGCTTTTCTCTCAACAATGCTTCTCAAAAAATAATTGAAATCGAGGACCAATAAAAAAAAAAGAGGTCCAATTACTTATTATAAACTATATAAATTAATCACTCTTCTGTATCTTTCATATTTGTAACCAGGATGAGTTAGTTACTTGACTTCCAAATTAATATCTTAGAAAAAGAATAATTAAATTGTGGTACATCATATAATGGAATATTATTAAAGTTTAAAAATAATATGGTCAAAGAATTTTTAATGATGTGGGAAGATGTGCATGATATGTTACATGAAGGAAGCATGGTCAAACTGTATACAATTATAATGCCAATTATATTTTTTAAAACTACAGAAAACAAATTCTCTTGACAGCAGCTACTTTTGAATTATGAGTAATTTTGTTTTCTTCTTGTTAGTTCTCAAGAGTCTTTTCCCATGTATATGTGTGTGTGTATATATATATATCTATGTATACTAGTGTATATATAGATATATATACATACATAATAGGTAAATAATACTTTCAAAATCAGAAAAATACTTATTAAGAAATCACAGAATGGTAGTACTTAAAGATGCTTCACATACACTACTAACAAGTTAAATTTTACGTCTGAATGACAAATAAAACAAGCATAACTCCCAGCTGTTTCATATGCCAAGCAGTCATTAGAGCTATTCTCTAATTTGCACTAATAAAGCACAGAGAAAACAGTATACTTTAAACAATGTCTACTTGGCAACAATTCATAATAATGTCTTTGTTTGAACATGGCTGTATCTGATATTTTAAAATTTACAGCTCTTCAAAAAACACTTTGAAACCACATTAAGGTAGAAATGCAAATGTTTCATTTTCCCACCAAACTGCCTAACCTCTGAAATTTTCCTCGATTCCCACTGATGTTAAAATATAGTTGACTAGAGGTCCAGTGCATGAAATTTGTGCACTGAGGGGGGGGAGGCCTCAGCCCAGTCTGCGCCCTCCCCAGTCCGGGACTCCTGGGGGGATGTCCACCTGCCAGATGTCCTGGCAGTCAAAGACATCCCTCTCGCAGTCCGGGGCTCTCCCAGTCCAGGACCCCTCGCTCTTTACCGCCCACCTGCAGTGCAGGCAGTGGAGGCAGGCGAGGCTCCCACCACTGCCACTGTGCTCGCCAGCCATGAGCCTGGCTTCTGGCTTAGGAGCGCTCCCCCTGTGGGAGCCCACTGACCACCAGGGGGGAGCTCCAGCATTGAGCGTCTGCCTCCTGGTGGTCAGTGCGCATCATAGAAACCGGTCATTCTGTAGGTCATTCCGCTGTTCAGTCAATTTGCATATTATGCTTTTATTATATAGGATTTTAAGCCTAATTCAAGCTACTGGGGAATCTGAAGAATCCCAGAATAGGAAGGCATAATTATGTATACTGGTTTAAAAGCTATTCTGCAATGGAGCATAGAAAAATAAGTGAAATTATGATGGTGAACTGGCCTAAAGAATTTTAACACCGCCCTGACCAGTTTGGCTCAGTGGATAGAGCGTCAGCCTGTGGACTGAAGGGTCCCAGGTTCGATTCCAGCCAAGGGCATGTACCTTGGTTGTGGGCACATCCCAGGTGGAGGGTGTGCAGGAGGCAGCTGATCGATGTTTCTCTCTCATTGATGTTTCTAACTCTCTATCCCTCTCCCTTCCTCTCTGTGAAAAATCAATAAAATATATTTAAAAAAAAAAAAGAATTTTAACACCAACTCAGTGATACTTTTGTAACGTTTATTATAATTTCAAACTGACAGAAAAGTTGCAAGAACAGCACCAGGAAATCTCACATAACCTTTACTCAGACCCGTCAGATGTGGTTATATTTGGTCCCATATGCTTTATCATCTTCCCTATGTGTACACATATGCATGCATACATACATACTTTTCTTTATAACCAAGAATTGGAGACATCATGTCCCTCTATCCCAAAAAGCTTCATGTGCACCTGCTAAGAAAATGAACTTTCTCTTACATAATTACAGTGCAATTATCAAAACCAGGAAAGTTTAACATTCCATAGTCTATATTCAAATTCCATCAACTATCCCAATAATGTACTTTATATCCTTTTTTCCTGCTGCCCAGGCTCCAATCCAGTTTCACACATTACATATAGTTATGTCTCTTCAGTCTCCCTTAATCTAAAACATTCCTCAGTCATTGCCTTTCCTGACCTTCATGTTTTTTAAGGATACAGGTTAGTTACCGTATAGAATGTCCCTCAATTTAGGCTTGTTTGATGTTTTATCACAGACACAGCTTTTGCATTTTTGGCAAGAACACCACAGAAGTGAAACTGTGTCCTTCTCAGGGTATCTTATTAGGAAGCACATAATGCCAGTTTGTTCTAATACTGGTGATGTTAACTATGATCACTTGGTCAAGGTAACCCTCTAAGTTTCTCCAATTTAAAGTTACTATTTTTCCTTTTGCTATGAGTAAGTAATCACAGTAGAGAAACTTGAGACTATCTATATATATATCTATATATATAAAAGCCTAAGCGACTGTTCGACCAGTAGCTATGACATGCACTGACCACCAGGGGGCAGACACTCCAATCGATAGGTTAGCTTGCTGCTGGGATCTGGCTGATCAGGACAGGGCGAGACAGGCCGGACACGCCCTGGAGCTCTCCGTGATCCCTCCCCGGCCCCCATCGTGGGGTCCCTCGGCCTGACCTGAGTCTTCTCACAATCCGGGACCCCTCAGGGAATGTCGGAGAGCCAGTTTCGGCCCAATCCCCGCAGGCCAGGCCAAGGGACCCCACTGGTGCACAAATCTGGGCCTCTAGTGTATATATGTTTAAAAGGTCATGAAAACAAAATGTAGGGAAACTATACATACAACACATTCATTACTCTAACAAGCCAATCTTAAAACTCATTCTTCAGTATATAATATTCTACAGATGTCTCAAATAATGCTGTCTTCAGGATCTATTTCAGGAGTGAAATTCATCTATATTGTATTTAAGACAAATATATATCAGTGTACTTACTATATTCCATTTATAGGGTCATTTATAGTAAATGCTGGAGATTGTGGTTATCCAAGATTAGTTTCCAACTGCTGCTAGAAGAACATGGTCCATGTCATGTTGACATGAGATACTACAATAATATTCCTTGCTGGGAGAGGAGATCTAAAATATAAACTTCTATAATCTCAGACACTGTTCATTTTTAGATAGAGTTCACCGCATGTGTCTTGGACCTGGTATCACCTCTTCAAGACAATTTACTCATCACCACTCCACTTTACCACCCCCCTGAATCCTGGGATTCTAGGATACAATAAGAGATATCCCATACTGACACAAAATTCAATGAACAGTTTGTCAAAGAGGGGGAAAAAATCTTTCTTATTCTCTTGCCTCAAAGGGCATGGCAGGACCCAACAGACAGAAACTATAAGGAGCACAATTTTTTTTAAAAAATCTAGAAGAACATCCCAGTTAAGAAATTATAACTTATGTTCTCTCCCTTCCCAAAAATCACCAGATAAATTACTAGTCAAACTTTTCACAATTAAAAAAAGAGAGAGAGAACTTCAATAATTTAAATACACAGCAAAACTCTCAAATTAGTAGGTACAGTAATACAGTCGAACTATTCTAGATTTAAGAGTTGTCACCTGAGCCAAAGCAGTATATATTCTAACTAAGGATAAAAAGAACCTGAGTGAGTAGCTTTTAATAATTTCCCTATTTGGCCCTGGCTGGTTTGGCTCAGTGGATGGAGCATCAGCCTGCGGACTAAAGGGTCCCAGGTTTGATTCCAGTCAAGGGCACATGCCCGGGTTACAGGCTCAATCTCCAGTGGGAGGCGTGCAGGAGGAAGCCGGTCAATGATTCTCTCTCATCACTGATGTTTCCTATCTCTCTCCCTCTCCCTTCCTCTCAAATCAATAAAAATATATTTTAAAAAAAGAATCTCCCTACTTATATTGTGATAATTAAGTATTTCCAGCTGTCTTAAGGAATACCTCAAAAACTCCCCAAAACATCTGACAGACAGCAATTAATTTTAACTCTAAAAAGGATATGCTACAACAGTCCCAAGACAATTCAATGTGGAAAGAATATTCTTTTCAGGAAATAGTGCTGGAACAACTAAATATCAACATACAAAAGAATGCAGTTGGATCCCTACCTCACACCATATACAAATATTAACTCAAAATGGATCAAAGACCTGCATGTACAAGCTACAATTACGAAAGTCTTAGAAGAAAATTTAGGTGTAAATTTTCATTAACCTTAGATAGACAATGCTTTCTTAGATGACACCAAAAGCATATCTTAGATGACAGCAAAAGAAAAAAATAACTGGATTTCTTCAAAATTTAAAACTGTAGTGCTTCAAAAGACACCATCAAGAAAGTAAAAAGATGCCCGACTAGTGTGGCTCCATGGTTGGAGTGTTGGCCCGAGCACCAAAGGGTCACGGGTTCAATCCCAGGCCCCACTTGGGGCCTGTGCAGGAGGCAACCAATTGATGTATCTCTCTTACACTGATGATTCTCTTTCCTTCTCTCCCCCTTCCTTCCTCCCTTCCACTCTCTCTAAAATCAATGAAAAAA
Source organism: Myotis lucifugus (assembly GCF_000147115.1). Taxonomy (NCBI): domain Eukaryota; kingdom Metazoa; phylum Chordata; class Mammalia; order Chiroptera; family Vespertilionidae; genus Myotis; species Myotis lucifugus. The sequence goes on from NW_005871949.1 coordinate 51,957, forward strand.
ATATCCTCGAGTGAGGATTTAAAAAAAGGGGGCGGGGGAGATAATGATAAGACAAGCCACAGATGGGGGAAAAAATATTTGCAAACAACACATCTGATAAAGGATTTTTATCCAAAATAGTCTCAGAACTCTTAAGACTCAACAAGAAAAAAACAAACAACCCAATTAAATATTAGGCAGAAGATTTGAACAGGCATCTTACCAAAGATATGTTTGGCAAATATATATAAAAAGATGGCCAACAGCCAGCCAGCGTGGCTCAGTGGTTAAGGATTGACCTATGAACCAGAAGATCACGGTTGGATTCCTGGATGGGGGCACATGCCTGAGTTACAGACTCAATCCCCAGTGTGGGGTGTGCAGGAGGCAGCCAATTAATTACTCTCTCATCATTTATATTTCTATCTCTCTCTTCCTCTCCCTTCCTCTCTGAAATCAATAAAAAAATAATAATTTTTTAAAAAAGATGATCAACATTAGAGAATTGCAAATTGAAACAATAAGATGCCACTATACACCTATTAGACAAATTCTAAAACACTGACAACACCAAATGCTAACAAGAACATGGAACAACAGGAACTCTCATAAATTACTGGTAGAAAGGCAAAATGGTAACACTACTTTGGAAGACAGTTTGACAGTTTTTTACACAGCTAAACAGGCTTTAACATATGACAGCAAATGTGTTATAGTGCATTTGAAGGTGGTTATTTATCCCAATGAGTTGAAAAGTTTTGTCCATACAAAAACCGGCACAGAGATGTTCACAGTAGCTTTATTCACAACTGCCAAAACTTGGAAGCAACCAAGATGTCCTTCAGTAGGTGAATGAATAAAATGTGGTACATCCAGACAATGGAATACTATTCAGCACTGAAAAGATATGAGCTAATAAGCCACGAACGGACATAGAGGAACCTTAAATTATGTTTTTGAAAGAAGACAATCTGTAAAGGGCATATGCTATATGATTTCAACTATATGACATTCTGGAAAAGGCAAAACTATGATGATAATTAAAAAGATCAGCGGATTTGTGGCCAGGAGAGAGACAAATAGGCAGAAGAAAGAATTTTTAGAATGAAAGTACCCTGTATGGTATTATAATGATGGAAATGTTATACATGTCCAAACCCACAGATACAACACCAAGAACAAATGATTATGATGTGTCAGTGTTTCATCCTTGATAAAAAAATATATACTATTCTGGGAATTGATGTGTGGGGAGACTATGCATGTGTGGAAGTAGGGGTAAATGGGATATCTCTGTACCTCCCTCTCAGTTTTGATGTAAACCTAAAACTGTTCTTAAAAAAAATAAGTCTTTTTAAAAACCTGGGGAAAAATTGGGCTTACAGAAGCTCATATCCCAGAAATATCATAACAGGAATTTATTCATACTTTGGGTGGGATGTCAGACCTCCCAGGTCTCCAACATTATATCTAATACTAGAGGCCCGTGCACCGGTGGCGTCCCTCGGCCTAGCCTGTGGGGATTGGGCAAAAACCAGCTCTCCAACATCCCCCAAGGGGCCCTGGATTGCGAGAGGGCGGTTCTCAGGTGATGCTTCAGGGAATCGGGCTCTCTCCTCTCTGATTCCAGGTACATCACCCAAGAACTGCAGCTGCCAAGTCACCACAGCTCAGCAGCTCCAACACTGAGCATCTGCCCCCTGGTGGTCAGTGTGCATCATAGCTACCAGTCAAACAGTCTGCCCCCTGGTGGTCATTGCGCATCATAGCTATTGGTCGGACGGTCAAACAGTCACTTAGGCTTTTATATGTAGAGATATGAAGGATTTTTATGCAGAGAATCCTACAATGCAAAGTCAAGTTTGGAAACCAATGACCAGTCCAACATTCTCAATTTACAAGGGAGGTCCAGAAAGTTAAATGACTTAAGAGTTATCTACTAAGACAGTGGTAAAGTCAAGGTTAGATCTCCCAACTCTACCCCAATGATCTTTTTATTATATTGACATTTAAGAAAGCCTAGATTGGTGTGGTAAGACATGTTCTTAGTGACCAATGCTTATTTTCTTCTTTTTCCATTAAACTTTCTTTTCAAAGTGCTCATAAATCATATTTAGTAACCTGTTCTAAAGTATGCCAGGAATAAATATTAACAATTTTTACAAGAGTTGTAAAAAAGAAAGAGAAAACCAGGCATATGTCCTCCCTGATGAAAAAACACACCAATCACCTGTATTCTTGCCAAAAGAATCAAACTTGAATTTGATCAAACCTTTTGATCCAGCTGGCAATTAACAGACAATAACTGTTATCATGAGTATGCAGAGAGAACTTTACAGTTCAAATGGCCCAGATTCTTCAACAGATAAATTATAAGGGAAAGAAAGGCATTAACAGGGAATCTGAGATTAAGAGATTTAAACATCCTATCAATTTTTTTTAAAGAGCAAGACTAAACAATTAAGAAACAGTTTATTATTTTATTTTATTAAATATATTTTTATTAATTTCAGGAGGAAGGGAGAGAGAGAAACATCAATGATAAGAATCATTGACTGGCTGCTTTCTGCACGCCCCCTACTGGGGATGGAGCCCACAACTCGGGTACAAGCCCTGACCGGGAATCGAACCAGTGACCTCTTGGTTCACTGAGCCATGCCAAAGTCAGCATAGGGCAGTGGTTCTCAACCTTCTGGCCCTTTAAATACAGTTCCTCATGCTGTGACCCAACAGTTCCTCATGCTGTGACCCAACCATAAAATTATTTTCGTTGCTACTTCGTAACTGTAATGTTGCTACTGTTATGAATCGTAATGTAAATATCTGATATGCAGGATGGTCTTAGGCGACAGGGGTCGAGACCCACAGGTTGAGAACCGCTGGCATAGGGTTACTTTTGAGGGAAAAAGATTGTGTTTGGGATGGAACATACAGGGTTGTTGGCAAAGTTCTTCTTGACTTGAATGGTGATTACAAGAAAATATGCCTTATAATAATTTATTTTTGTTTTATGTGGTTTGTAAACATGTTGTATTTCATAATAAAAAGGTTAAAAATTTAAAAGCTCAGGTAAATTAATAATCAGATTCCAGATATAATATTCTTTGACCAAAATATTTACCTGTAAGAGGTTTAGCATTTTTTAAATGTTATTTTATCATTTAAAGTATTACAAATAGTACATATGTCTTCTTTTTTCCCCATTAACCTTCCCCCAGTCTCCCTTACTCCCTCCCCCGCAAGCACATGCCCTCACTGGGGTTTAGCATTTTTAAAAATGTACTCTATAGCTATTGATTAGGCCTACATATGATCCATAGCAATTCCAAAAATGTAATCCGAATGCCAGCTATTTTTTTTTTAATCACACTGTGGTAGCTTTATTTCCTTAAATATTCCATTTTTCCTTTATTTATCCTATAAACATTAGTCTAATTGGCCCAGATAACATAAGGTTACTTTAAACCTGACAGGGAATGTTCCCTACTAGATTTAAAAACAGTAAATAAACAAACCAAATAAATATTTAGTGAGAGCCTATTATATAAGTAAACTATAATGTACCTTATAGAAAATACAGAAGCACACACTGATTCCCTGGATCTGAAAAAGCTTTTAACCTAGCAAGAGAGATATTTATTTACTTGTTATACCTATAAATTAAATATCCGAGATATTAGTGGGTTCAATCTCCCCTTAGAAAGACTAGATTGGTATCCCTACCTCTCCAACACCACCATATTGTCTCCTTTCCTATAGGCCGAACACTATCTCCTTTACTTTTCTTTCATTTGATATGTCCCATCCTTTTCAATTTTGTCTGCTCTTTTTTAGGGCCTTTTCTCTTCTTCTCCAACAATATTTTTGTTGTTGTTGTTAATCCTCACCAGAGGATATTTTTCCATTGATTTTTAGAGAGAGTGTTAAGGAGAGGGAGAAGGAGAGAGGGGAAGAGAGAGAGAGAGAGAGGGAAGGAGAGAGAGAAAGAGAGGGAGAGAAGGAGAGAAAGAGAGAGAGAGAAAATTGATGTGAGAGACACATCAATTGGTTTCTTCCCCCACAGACCCCAACCAGGGCCAGGAATCAAGCCTACAACGGTGACACGTGCCCTTCACCGGAATCAAACCCAAGACCCTTCAGTCTGCGGACCAATGCTCTATCCACTGAGCCAAACTGGCTAGGGCCTTCTCCATATTTTTAAAGGAAGAGGACCAGAAAAGTAAAGTTGAAAGCCAAAACATTTATTTCAGATATAACCCTAAGACAGCAATAAAAGTAATTTGTCAAAGATCAGAATAGACAATGCAGTAAAATGGCTAATAAGCCTAAGTTCAACCTATCTAGTAATCAAAGAAATGCTAATTATAAAATAGCAAAGATTAAAGTGATCATATTCAATGCTACTCTGGGTGAAACAAGACATTATAAGGAGACATGTGATTTGATGCAAATATTTCAGATTAATATGTCAACACCCTTCAAATATTCATGTATTCTGGTCCAACAATTCACTTCCAGGAATTCATTCTAAAGAAATAATTTTGCCCTGGCCATTGTGGCTCAGTTGGTTGTGCCTCGTCCCCTGCTGGTTGGATTCCCAGTCAGGGCATATGCCCAGGTTGATGGTTGGGTCCCCGGTCGGGGTGCAGGAGACAACCAATGTTTCTTCCTCAGATTGATGTTTCTCTCTCTCTAAAATCAATTAAAAAAATATTTTTTTTAAAAAGGAAATAATCTTATCCTACAAAATTTGAGAAAAATTTATGTATATAGACGTCTGTATTACCAAAGATATGGTGACACATTACAAGCCATATGAAAAAATAAAATAAGGAAAAAAAAGAAAAACTACTTAAATATCCAAAAATAGGAAAAAAGTGCCCGGCTGGCATGGCTCAGTGGTTGAGTATCAACCTATGAAGCAGGAGGTCATGGATCAATTCCTGGTCAGGGCACATCCCCAGGCTGTGGGCTGGATCCCCAGTGTGGGGCATGCAGAGGCAGCCAATCAATGATTATCTCTCATCATTGATGTTTCCATCTCTTTCTCCCTCTCCTTTCCTCTCTGAAATCAATAAAAACATATTAAAAAGAAAAAAGTATGCTTAATATACTATGTATACATAAACATTAATTAATGCAGAGACTAGGAAGAAGCACACTCAAATTTTAACAGTGAATTCTTTCCAGATGATGGCATTATAGTTATTTATTTTCCAAATTGTTTAATATGTGTCTATATTACTTTAATAAGCAGGGAAGAAAAACTCTCATATTTTATACTAAAAAAAACTATTTCAAATGTTTTATGGCTTGACTTTGTCTATGGTATTACCATTCCTAGACTAATGACTATTGATTCCCTAAGGTATAAGAATCCTATACATAAAAAAAAAAAGAATCTTATATATCACTTGATAAGGAAAAGGAGAGAAAGTGAAACCTTACAAAAGGTATCATAAACGTTTCTGACCATGCAGAGACACATTCCAAACATACTCCTCCACAGGGTACCAAGAAATGAGAGATACAATGTAGTAGTACAGAGAGATAAGCTACAAAGAATGAGAAAGTAACGTTTAGAAAGGTATACTAGGGAATTATCCTTAATCTCTATAACTCAACAAATTTTGCATGGATTGCAGCCCCATTAGAGAAACTGTCAGAAGCAGATAGTCACAAACACAAAATTTTGCACACAATTTAATTTAAACTCTGTCCCTGTAACTCTTTCAGTTTAAGAATCTTTCCTGTAAATGTTCTAATAAGCAAGGTTTTTAGCTGACCCTCCGAAAAAAAGATCATTCACATTTAGAAACAGCAGATACCACTTTGATGACTAATTCTAGCATCCTACAAACAAATGATTTACCTTTCCTGAAACAGATTCCCCATCATAGAAAAGATAGTGTTTTTCTACTTTGCCATCTTCAGTTTTCATTTCCGCCATTTTCCTGGTTTCCCCATCATTAAGGATAACATCAATCTCACAAATGGGACCAAAAAAGCCGCCAAGAAAACTCTGAAATAAAAGAAAAATGCTCATAATGATCATGTTTTGTCAGTTGCTATGTTTTATAATTCAAATTTAATTACCTATGACCTACAGTTAAAGAGACTGTAAATCTGTGAATTTCTAGGAAATAATTTAAATTTAATACAACAATGTAAATACTGTTAATACTGTACACTAAATAATTTGAGAGGATAAATTCATGTTAAATTTTTTACAATAAAAAGACAAAAACTACAAATTTAAACATGCTATAATTTCAATCATTTACATACATAACCACTATAAATAATCAAATACATATACCAGAAATCTAAAAATCTGGATTGAAAAGTTACCTTTTCGTAGTTATACTTCTATAAGGTTCTTTCATTATAGCAGAACCCATAAATCCAAATTACTTGTACAAATCCAGATGAGTTATTATGGTGTACTAACTACTTTCTGTAAAATCTACTGCTATATAAGACTAAACAAGAAGTGTTACACTGTGTAAGCCCTTGGAATAAAACTGGGTCTAGTGGAAGAGAGAAATTAAATTTCTGTGAATTTTTCAAAGAAAATGTATAAGCCTTGTTCTGTAAATCCTGAATATGACAGACTGTAAGAGACAAAGATCAATTGCTTTTGACTGTCAAAGCATACTACTAATACAAAATCCATTAGTAACTCCAATATCAGATTTAGTTGTGGATTATTTTTGTCATTTACAAAAGCCAGTTTTCTGTTCTTTTAAAAAATTTACAGAGAACAATCTCCTATCCTGTTGTCCTATATCCCTTTTAACTCTGCCCTAACAACCAGAATGATCTCTTAAAAACATAAATCTGATCATCATTCTGTTTAAAATCCTTTAGTGTGCTGGTGATAGTATAAATGGGAACACCTATTTAAAAAATAGATGACATTGTGTGGAAAAGCTAAACATATCCCATGACCCACCAATTACACCCCTAGGTATCTACCCAAACAGAAACCCTTAAACACATGAACCAGGAGACTGTGTAAGAATGTTCACAACCATCACTGTTCACAATAGCGCCAAATAGTTAACAATCCAAATATACATCAAGAGAATGGATAAATTTTAGTCTATATTCATACAATGAGCAATGGAATGAGATACAGCCACAAACAAGCATGAATCTCACACATATAACGTCAAGTGAAAGAGGCCAGACACAAAAAGAATACACACTGTATGATTCCATTTATTAAGTAAAAAACATGCAACATACATTATAGTTCTACAAGTCAGGAACTGGTTGGAGAAAGCATAAAGAGAACTTCTGGGTGCTGCTAGTCGTGTTCTGTTTGTTTTTAGCTGAGTGCTTTATACACAGGTATGTTCACTTTGTGAAAATTCATCCAGCTATACACATATTTGTGCACTTTTATATAGCTAATGTTTACTTCAGTGAAATGTTATTTTTTTAATATATCTTTATTGATTTGGTAGGAAGGGAGAAGGAGAGTTTCGTAGAAACATCAATGATGAGAATCATTCATTGACTGCCTCCTGCACCCCCCCCCCCCCCTATGGGGGATCGAGCCCGGAATCTGGGCATGTGCCCTGACCAGGGAATCGAACCATGACCTCCTGGTTCATAGGTCCATGCTCAACCACTGAGACACACTGGCTGGACTAAAATGTTATTTTAAACACACACACTATTTCCTAACATGGCCTACATTTTATTTGGCTCTATCCATCTCTCCAGCCACACATGCCTCAAACAATCCAAGTTCATCAAATTTGCCACTCTCCTTCTTGATCTAGACCAAGTATCCTTCACCTAACTAATTCATCTTTTGAGTCTGTTTGACTCATGTCCATAAAGAGACTTTCCCTAACTTCCTAATCAAAATTGGATTCTCCAAATTTAGATCTCACAACACCTACTTTTGATTCTGTACTTTTTCTTACTGTGTTGTTAGCTCATGTGAGAGGGGGTTTTTATCTACTTTCTTCACGCTGTATCCCCCAATGCCATATTGTTAGCTAATGTGAATTGAGATTCTTATCTGCTTTCTTTTAAAGAAAATATGTATGTTTTATTGATTTTTAGAGAGAGAAGGGAGAGGAAGAGAAACATGGGTGTGAGAGATGAACATGGATCGGCTGCTCCCCGCAGGCCCCCTACTGGGGATCCAGCATGAAACCCAGGCATGTGCTGACAGGGAACTGAGGCGACGACACCCAACCAACTGAGCCACACCGGCCAGGGCTTCTACTTAGCTTTTATATATATTTCTTTTATTGATTTCAGAGAGGGAGAGAGAGATAGAAACATCAATGAGGAGAGAGAACCATTGATCAGCTGCCTCCTGCACGCCCCCTCCTGGGGATCGAGCCCGCAACCCAGGCATGTGCCCTTGGCCGGAATCAAACCTGGGACCCTTCAGTCCACAGGCCGACGCTCTATCTACTGAACCAAACCAGCTAGGGCTCCTAGTTAGCTTTTATACCTGAAGCTTTCAAAACTTGCTCAAAATAGTGTATTTTCTCCAAAGCACTACAGATATGAGAATGTTCAACAGCTCAGATGACTGATATTTACTATTTATCAACAATGTGTAAAGCACTGAGCCAAGAGTGTGTGTGTGTGTGTGTGTGTGTGTGTGTGTGTATGTGTAGCAATTATGAGAGGGTAGAAGACAATGGCCTCATTTGAGTTATAAAATAGAAGCAGGACATAACATTTAATTTTCTTATTCCCCCTTAATATTTCCCCAGAGCTGCTTCCAGAAAAAATGAATTTGAAAACTATAAAAATTATCTTATAGATAAAAAGGAAATACAATGGTAACATTTTTTCCACATACATATATTTAACACATAGATCTGAACACTGAATTTGAAGGCTGATATTAAAAGATCAAGTAATCAAAAATAAAATATCAAAATTGCCACTAATTAAAATGCAAAATAAACTTGAGTCTTATAAAACTTCCCAATTAACTAACATTATAATTAAACAATAAGTATTATTTTTACACAATACATAAAAATTAAAAATATGTATAAACTATGTCATCCTTTATTTCCTGTAATGCATTAAGTATTTCATAATTAAAAATTAAAATGTAGACTTAATTTTCAACACAATCAAAAAACTAAGATTGGGAGAGATCAGAAGATATTTTAAAAACCCAGTATTGCATTTGCAAAATAACAACAGGTTGAAAAATAAAACTACAACACTTTTAACAATGTTTAATTAATGATGCCATGAGAATTTAGCACTGGGTTAACATCCAGTTTTTTTACACTAGGATATATCAAAAATTAATTAGTCTTACTAAAAGCCTCCAGAAAATTGTGGATGTCTTACATTTAACAAGTAGACAACAGAGAGAAAAAATATCTGAGAAAAAATTGTCTTTTTTTCTAAAAGGAGTTGAAAGAAAGGATTCTCTACCCAAAGTTTTGCTTTTGAAGTTTTTATTACAAGGTGTGCATCTTCTGTTATTTCAAACAAAAAGTCACAAAATTAAAATATTTCAGCCTTGGATGGTGGCTTGGTTGGTTGGAGGGTCACCATCCCGTACACCAAAAGGTTCTGTGTTCGATCCCTGGTCAGGGTGAGTACAGGGACAACCTATTGATGTTTCTCTTTCTCTTTCTCTCTCCCATCATCTCTCTCTCTCTCTCTCTAAAATCAATAAAAACATATCCTCAGGTGAAGATTTAAAAATATCTAAAAAATAATTTTATTCACGCAAAATCAAATTAAAAAATACTTCTCCCAATATATAAAAAGGAAACAAAATACAGAATTGTCAGAATGGTGAAGACTTGAAGAAGAAACGGGAATAAAAATTTAAAAAAAAAAAAAGGTTAGGATGCATTAATACAGACTTCTGCTGAAATTATAGAAGGCAGTTTTGAGATCTTTAAAGTGAAAGACTACTCAATTCTTCTGGAAAAGTTATCTTCAAGTAAACATTTAGAATATGAGAATTTCAGGAGCAATACTAGGCACTTAATATACAAGTGAAAACTCATAGGTAGCCTTTAAATAACTAGACTGCAATATATGACAATTAAAACAATATAGAAATTGTTTTTTTTTGTTTTTAGGCCTAAACCTCATATCACTGACTTTAAGATTGTTCATATAATTTATAAATCCAATATTATTACCATCTAGCAAAATTACATGTAGCTACATTAAAAACCAAACTTTCTAGCTCTCACTGAAGAAATTTCACTAGGTCCAGTGGATGTAAAGGAATGCAACTCAAGGTGAGTGGAAAGGAGGCTCTCAAAATTTATTCATTTAGCCCATACACAGCAATGAAACAGCAAATTTTCACACATATGTGCCCATTTCACGGTTATAAAACCTTAGAATTTAGTTTGACGACTAAGTTGAAAATAAAAATAAACTGCTCATGAACATAACTCAAAAGCTTATTAGAAGTAACCATTTTAAATGTAAGCAAAAAGTAGGAGGGCCTTTTAAGTTTTTTTTTGCAAATAATGTTCAACTAAAGAAGACTCCCCTAACACCTGACGAGGCAAGGTCCCCCAACACCTCCTTCTTAGTATTTATCACAACTGTAATGCCCACATTAAACAAGTCATTACACAAACGTGTGTTCCCCTCTGGACCGTAAGCCTCACGAGGGCACGGGCTGGCTCAGTCTTGCTCACGGCTCCTGGGCTCACCTAATCATTTGCTGAATGAAAGGGGAAAAGGTTCCAAGCTTAAGAATGAACATGTCCGTCTTCACTTGTATTTATTCAAAGTAACTTTTAAAAATAAACCGAGCCCTGGCCGGCTTGGCTCAGTGGATAGAGCGTCAGCCTGCGGACTGAAAGGTTCCAGGTTCAATTCCGACCAAGGGCACATGCCCGGGATGCAGGCCTGGGTTGCGGGCTCGATTCCCAGTGTGGAGAGTGCAGGAGGCAGTCAATCAATGATTCTCTCTCATCACTGATAGTTCTCTCTCTGTGCTTCTCTCTTCCTCTCTGTCCTCTCTGAAATCAATAAAGAAGTATATTTTTAAAAAGAGCCCTAACCATTTAAAAAATAAAAAATAAAAATAAACCGAGGTTGGTCTTTTGCCAAAGTGTCATGCAGTGTAGTGAACCGCTGAGCTTCGGGAAAGCAGGTAGTATTAGGAGAACACACAGTAGGCGCTCAACAATATGCTTGCGACGTGAAACGAATAAATACGACCATCCCATGAGCCAAACGAGGTCAAATCCGGAGACTGCCGGCACACACGGAGTTAGCCGCCATCGTGCCCACGCTAACGCTGCTTCCCCCTGTGTCCGGAGTCCTCGGTCTTCCTCCCTCTGCTCCCGAGGCCGGTTCAGCATCCCAGCACTAAGCGTCCAGGAACGGCTCCGGGAAGGAAACGAAAGCCGGCGCTCAACCAGCGCTCCAACGTCCTCCGCGTTAGGGACGCCCCCTTCCCACGCCCTTCTCTCTGCCTCTCATTCTACAAGTGTCAGCATCAACCACAACGAGGGGCAAGGAATCGCGGAATGTCACCAGACCCAGGTTTCGAAAGACCACGGAGTCAGAGTCATCGAACCAGTGACCCTCTGGGGAAGGTGGACCACGTCCTCCTCCCCCGAGTCCAGAACCGGGGGACTCAAGGGTCCCCCCACGTGAAAGAGACCGAAGCTGCCAGGGAAGAGAGGAGGGACCGGCTACCTTGGAAGGGGAGGCGGCGGCGAGTCCCCGCAGAGGCGGGGTCCGAGGACCCAGCCAGGGCCCCCACAGCCGACCGAGGAACGAGGGCTGAGGCTCCGACATGGCCGGGAGAGCGCGCCGCCGCCGGCCGCAGGTGCTCGGGCCACGCCGAGGGTGGGAAGAGACCGCGTCGCCCGCCCTTCCCAGACCCCGCCGTGGCCCGACGGGCCTAACCCGGCTTCCCGCCCCGCTAGCCTGCCGTCCCCCGCGGCTCCTCCCGCGACGCCGGGCCCGCGGTTGGCCTTCCCACCGCGCACTCCCGAGCGAGGGCTGGAGGCAAGCGCGCGGGGCGCCGCGCACTCACCATTGTCAGCGCCGCCCGCCGCGTCCCCCGCGCTCCACTCTTCCTCCCTCGGGAGAACTCCCAGACCCGCACTCCGTCACGTGACCCCGGGCCGCCGACTGCACGTGACCCCTTCCTTCCTCCCCTCCCTCGGCACCGACTTCCTACTGGTCTCTCGCCCCGCCCTACCGGCCGGCGTGTGTGGTGCGAGAAAGGCCGCTGGGGGGCGGGGCTTCGCGCTCCACCCTACGGCGGAGGGGGCGGGGCCTGAGTTGTCGTAAACTGGGCGGGGCCTGGGCGGCCGGAGGCTCCCCGGGTTCCCCCTCGCGCTCCTTTCCGTCACGTGACGGTCGGTGGCTGACCGGCTTCTGTGCCCCAGCCGGTTCCTCCTCCCTGTTTGAGTAGCTGGGGAAGGAGGGAGGGTGGGAGGGTTTGTTCGGGGGGCGCTGTCCGCCCGGGGGTCACTGGCCCCCCGAGGGGAAGGGAAGCTGTTACTCGAGGTCCTGCTTCCTCGGGCCTCGCAAGAGCCGTGCTCGCTAATCCAGAGATGAGGCATTCTTCCAACTTTCTCCAGCTCTCTACCCAGCTCGCTCTCCCTCCGGAAACTTCTTGGTTTTGCGAACTTGTTAACTTTGTTGCCTCTGAAGAGACGACCAGTGGAAAAAGGAGTACCATATAGGTTGCTTCCTGACGGACACGGACCGTGAACTGTAGGGGGCTCTCGCCAGGGGTGCCGCCCCGGCCATCCCGTGGGTGGGAAGGCTTCCCGGGAAGCCCGACGGCGCCGCCCCGCTGGCTGCTCAGCGGCTAGAGCGCAGCCCTGCGGACCCAAGGGTCCCAGGTCCGGTCCGGTCCCCGGGCGTGCAGGAGTCAGCCAATCAATGGCTCTCATCATTGATGTTTCTTTCTCTCTTCCTCCCTGGAATCACTAAAAAGATATATGTAATTTAAAAGTCCGATGATGGACCTGCAGACGATGGAGTCCTGTTGTAGTATTTCAAAACTTCGCCTTTAGCCACCGCAATGCACTCTATACGTTACCAAAGCAGGAAGAGTCTGCATGCACCGCGGGAATCCATCATAACAAAACAAAATCAAGTTTGGCCATAAAGCAAGTATCAAGTTTAAGAGGCTTGACATTAGAGTATGGCCACTAGCCACGATAGAATTAAACTAGAAATAACAAAAAGATATAGCCAGAAAGTCCACAAATACTTGGAAACTCAGCAACGTAATTAATTCTAAACCCCTGTGTCAAGAAGACATAAGTTTAAAAATAGTTTCAATTAAATGGAAGTACAACATAATTTACAGGATGCAGTTGAAGTAGTATTAGAGGGAGATCCATAGCTTTAAATGAGCATAGTTGTAAAGAAGACAGATTTAAAGTCAGCAATGTAAGTTCACATGAGGAAGATTTTAAAAAGCATATTAGCATGTGGAGGGAGCAAGGGGTATATGGGAACTGCACTTTCTGCTTAATTTTGCTGTGAACTTAAAACTGCTGTAAAAAATAAAGTCTATTAAATAAAAAGCCCTCACAAATATGATCAAATGATCTTCGATAAAGGTGCCATGGTGACTCAATGAGAAAGGGCGGTCTCTTCTACAAATAGTGTTGGGGCCGGGCGGGTATGGTTCAGTGGTTCAGCGTGGACCAAGAGTTCATCAGTTCAGTCACCAGTGAGGGCAAATGCCTGGGTCGCAGGCTCAGTCCCCAGTAGGGGTGTGTGCAGGAGGCAGCCCATCGATGTCTCTCATCGATGTTCCTATCTCTCCCTTCCTCTCTCAAATCAATAAAAACATATTTAAAAACAAATAGTGCTGGGAAAACTGGATATCCACATGCAAAAGAATGAATGTGGACCCTTCTCTTACACCATATACAAAAGTACCCCAAAATAGAGTCAAGACCTAAACATAAGCCCTAAAACTATAAACCACCTAGAAGAAAACATGAGGGAAATCTTCACCACATTGGACTTGGCAGTGATTTCTTGAATATGAAACTAAAAACCCAGGCAACAAAACCAAAGATAGACAAATGGAACTACATCATATAATGTGTGCATCAAAGGATAAACAGAGTGAAAAGGTAACCTATGGAATGGGAGAAAATATTTGTAAATCATTTATCTGATGAGGTATTCAGAATATATAAAGAACTCCTACAATTCAATAACAAAACATCAAATAATCTGACAAAACAAAGGACTTGGATAGGCATTTCTCCAAAGATTATACACAAATGTCCAACAAACACCTGGAAAGATTTTCAACATCACTAATCATCAGAGAAATGCAAATAAAACCCACAAGATATCACCTCACACCAATTAGATTGATTACTATTTTTTAAAAAGTGTTATATCCGCCCTGACCAATTTGGCTCAGTGGATAGAGCGTCGGCCTGCGGACTGAAGGGTCCCGGGTTCGATTCCGGTCAAGGGCATGTACCTTGGCTGCGGGTATACCCCCAGTAGGAGGTGTGCAGGAGGCAGCTGGTCAATGTTCCTCTCTCATCAATGTTTCTAACTCTCTATCCCTTTCCCTTCCTCTCTGTAAAAAATTAATAAAATATATATATTTTTAAAAAGTGTTATATCCTATATAATAAAAGCCTAATATGAAAATCAACCGAACAGCAGAACAACCAGTGGAATGACTGGTCACTATGATGCACACTGACCACCAGGGGGCAGATGCTCAATGCAGGAGCTGCCCACAGGCCCCAGGCCAGCCAAGGCGGTTGCCAGCACCCACCCACCCCCCCATCACCCCACTGGTTGCCCTGCAGATGGAGGAGACTGGTGGTGGCGGCGGGGAGTGGGGCAAGCGAGCAGGCGGTGCCAGGCCGGTCAAGATGGGTGCTAGCAGGGGCTCCTAGATCGCCTCACTGGTCCCCCACAGATCAGCCCTGATTGCTGGCCAGGCCTAGGGACCCTACCCGTGCACAAATTTCATGCACCGGGCCTCTAGTATATAATAAATAGATAAAATGTGAAATGAAACAACCACAGAGCCCTTTCATCTAAGACTGTAAAGGAAACAAGGATAAATCAAAGGAGAAAGAATGTTTCGTGTTTTCCCGAGCTCGGTCTCCGAACGATTTAAACTCGTAAGTCAAGGCCCCACTGTATTTGCATTCAGGGATCCTGACATTCATTCATTAAACATACATTTATTGAGTGCACATTAAATGTCGGGTGTTGTAGGCTGTGCAGATAGAGCCATTTAGTGGTGATGATGATAAAAATAATAATAATAATGTTCTTGCCCCCAAGGAACTTAAACTTTAGTCTAGGAAATGGTCAAGAGACAGGGAATTAAATAAATGTATTCAGTTGGGGGGAAGCACTAAAAAGAAATAGACCTGGGGACATGATGGGTTGAAAGAGCTATTTTTAGGTAGGTGGTAGGAAAGTGACATCTAAACAAATCTGAAAGGATGAGTCGCCTATTAGAAGAACTGAAGGAAGAAGTCCAGTTCTTCCTGAACCGCTAATGTAAAAGTCCTGAACTAGGAAAAGGCCTGGCTCTTTCCAGGAATGGAAAGACAGCGTAACTGAAGCTAACTGATAACAAGGACAGTTTAGTAACACCGAATGAGGGGCAATTAGAGAACAGTTGAGTACGAGGAGGTCCATAGATGTTGCTCTTTTACTTACCTCCAGATTCAGGAGGATTGTTGGGTCAGAATTTTAAAGCAACACATTCTGATGTTGCCTGAGTATCTCTTCACAACCATGAGAAGAACTGTTATCGTCCATCCTCATTCCAACAGAGCATTTGTTTATGCCCTTTGAATATAGGCTGTCTTTCCTACCAGACTTAGGGAAGGAGCTACAAGCTACCGACACCTCTTAGACCAACCATAACACCTAAAATTCAGTAAACCCACAAGAAGTATTTTATTTTGTTTTTTAATTAGAGCTGTAGACCTAATTGGAGATCAACTACTTTTTTGTTTTATTAGGATTAAGATCATACAACTGATTAGTGTAGAACGCTGATGTCCTGACTCCCAGTACAGTTTTTTTTTTAACTCTATGAGACTGCCCACTTGACATACATAAATAAGACCAGCGATTTTCAACCTTTTTCACTTCATGGCACACATAAACTAAAATTCTGTGGCACAACAAAAAATGTATTTTTGCCAATCTGAAAAAATAGGTATAATTTTTATTGATTCACATAAAAATTAGTAATAGTAATTACCTACCCTTTTTGGCCAAAGAACTTTTTTTAAAAATCATATATGAGGATTTCTGGTACCAAGAATTAATTAATCAATTAGGTGTAACGTCATCATGTGACGTGACCGATAAGATGCAATTCTATTGTATGAACTACTAGAGTCCCAGTGCACGCATTCGTGCACTGGTGGGGTCCCTTAGCCTGCACCCTCTCACAATCCAGGACCACTCAGGGGATGTTGGACTGCCGGGCCAAAACCAGCAATCCGACATCCCCCCGAGGGATGTAGTAGTGCGTGAAGCGACAGGCTGCCGGGGAGGAGCCCGAAGGCACGGTGCCACTCCTGCTCATCCCAGCCCTGCTGCACCTGCTGCTGCCGCTGCTGCTCAGTAGCACTATCACAGAGGCGGAGAGGCTCGCCCAGCAGCTCACCAGCCATGAGCCCTGTGTCTGGCACCCATCAGTAAGCTGAGCGGCACTCCTGCTGTGGGAGCGCACTGACCACCAGGGGGCAGCTCCTGTATTGAGCATCTGCCCCCTGGTGGTCAGTGCACATCATAGCGACTGCTCAAATGGTTGACTGGTTGAATGATCAACCGGTCACTTAGGGTTTTATATATATAGAGAGAGATTTATGGTTCAAGACAGGGCATTCACACCAGATAGCTATTACGTTGTGTTAGCTGCTGTCATTTTTTTATTTTACAATCTAAGGGAAAAGAGGTCAGTGCCCCTGTCTAAATAGTCAGGTATTGCATGTTTTAAAAAATCTTGAGGCACACCAGTTGAAAATCACTGAATAAGACTATAGTCAAAGCACATTTAATAAGCCAGATAGAATC
Source organism: Myotis lucifugus (assembly GCF_000147115.1). NCBI lineage: Eukaryota > Metazoa > Chordata > Mammalia > Chiroptera > Vespertilionidae > Myotis > Myotis lucifugus. Next base: position 68,985 of record NW_005871949.1, read on the forward strand.
TGGATGGGGTACAGTGATTTCTAAAAACTATTTAAAAGTTGTATTAGGCACTAGCATTTTATTCATAACTGTAATTACACTGGCAATGTTGTCATTTAAACTGTGAGAAAAAAAGAGTAAAAACAATGCAAATCTTCATGAAATAAGACATTATCAATGAAAAAGGAAGATGATTTATTTTTACTTAGAAGATTTGCCTATTACCTTGACAGCTATTCTAGTTCCTACCCACTCTAAGTCTGGGGGCTTAAATTTCACCACATCAAAGAGAATAAATAAAAGTAGCAGCAGCAAAAACATACTGGGGAAGCCAAGTATAAATAAGAGCTGGCAAAGAAGATTACACCACAGGCCAATTTGTACTAAATATTTATTCTACTGATCAAAACCCAATAACTGTGCTATTGTAATAGATGCAAGGAGCCACAGAACTGCTGAGTGAGTTCTCTGTCTACTTACCTATTTAAGCCAGAAGTTAAAGCTAGATTGTGAGATGTACATCGTCTTGCCAGCCAAGGACTGTGGCATCTCTACGTTTGCCCTTTGCAAAATAAGAGGTTGTGGGAAATGTGACTAACAGATGTTTATTTTCACACACAAATAAGTACCAGGTTCAGGTTAAAAAGTATTAGGTGAGAATATAATTTGAGCCTCTATCTATCAGGAAATAGGAGAAAATCGGCCATCCATCCAAATTCATGAAGACTAAATAAAATGTCAGATTAATAATTGCGACAGTGTCAAGGAGCAGCTATTTGCTGTCTTCCCTACCAGAGTTGACAGCCAAGGTTAAGAAAAAATAATCAAATACAAATATGCTCCCTCAAAAAAATGAAAATTGAATTTAAAGCATGTGAACAAGTAGAAAAACACTTTTTTCTCTTAACCTCCCAGACCAGATAGAATACATCCTGCTTACCAGCTTCAGCCAGTGCTGCTGTAATCATGGTAAATGTTCTTGTTTCATTTTTTAGTTACCATTGTAAATGACAAATCTTTCTTTCACAATATACAGTTCTTTTTTAATGCACCCATACTTAATGCTTTATCTCACTGTTCCCCTTTTTATTGAGGTATAATTTACATAATAAAGATATAATTTACATCTTACAATGTACAAATCTTAAGTGTTCAGTTTGATCAGTTTTGATCAAAATTCATTTAACCCATGCCTCTATCAAGATGTACAATGCTGCCAGGCTGCTGTGGCTCAGTGGTTGAGCATTGGTCCCCAGTAGGGGGCCTGCGGGAGGCATTCTCTCTCATCATTGATGTTTCCATTTCCCTCTCCCTTCCTCTCATAAATATGTTTTTTATTGGTTTCAGAAAGGAATGGAGAGGGAGAGAGAGATAGAAACATCAATGATGAGAGAGATCATTGATCGGCTGCCTTCTGCACGCACCCACCCACCCCCAACTTGGGATTGAGCCCACAACCCGGGCATGTGCCCTTGACTGGAATCAAATCTGGGAACCTGTAGTCCACAGGCCAAGGCTCTATCCACTGAGCCAAACTGGCTAGGGCAAAAAAATATTTTTTTTTAAAACAAATGGCACGAATGGCTTAAAGTGCCTGAATGATGATAACTACAGCCCACATATCAATAGGATTCTTACTGTGTCTCCTGGTGGAAAAGTTCCCCTGGGGGAACCGTGACATCTAAATCTGCAAAACACAGAGTTAACAGGCATAGGAAACACCAATTCCCCAAGTAAGTTTGATGTTAAATGTGTTTTATCCTACTTCTCTCCTTGGTTCCTAGAACCATGTGTTCCACATATTAAAGACACAGCACCATATAAAAGTTATTGATTTAGCATGATACTGCATCCTGGAAGTTGATATCCCAATCTCAGTGTATCATACCCAAGCTGGTGTCTCAGCTGTGGCTTCAGCAGGTCCTTCTATCATGCTGGTGGCATCTATGATATGATGTGTGAGACAAGTGAATCCCATGGTCATGTGCCACTGGCGAATCTCCTTACTGTAAAGAAGAGGGTGCTTTGGTCTGATGCAATGTTACATATGAAATTATATTGGCGGATCAAACATTCTGTAAGCCCTTCAATATTGATGCTACTGAAGGCCCCATGGGTAGGAACAGCAAATCCATACCCAGAATACATGTCTGGTCCCTCCAGGAGGAAGGAGCCTCATTGGCAACTTGCCACCAAGGTCTTCTTGAAGGATAATGCCACCTCAGTGGTTCAGAAATGAACGTTGTTGCTAGCATTTGGGACATTTGGCAACATCAGTAGCTGGATCAGCCTTGGTTAGCGGGAGCTCTTGTATAGCCTCCTTCCTGCCATTATGGCTGCTCCTCCATGAGTTCAGTGGGCTGGCATTAAGGTGGCCCATGACAATGACTGACATTGCCCAAGTCATTTTGTACACCTGGTTGTTTAGTGCCTCCTCAGTGATGGATGCTTTTTGATGGGTATTATCATTTTTTTAAAAAAAGATGTTTTTACTTATTTCAGAGAGAAAGGGAGAAAGACAGATCAATGATGAGAGAGAGAATCATCAATCGGCTGCCTTCTGCATGCCCCACACTGGGGGGCCGAGCCCACAACCCAGTCATGTGCCCTGACCAGGAATCGAGCCCAGGACCTTTCACTCCGCAGGCCAATGCTCTATCCACTGAGCCACACCAACCAGGGCGGGTATTATCATTCGATAAAAATTTTCACACTTGGAAAATTGCTCTTGGAGAATCGAAGATGGCGGCATAGGTAAACAACGGAGACTGCCGCCGTAAACAACCACTTCAAAAATACAACTAAAAGACAGAACGGACATCAACCAGAACCACAGGAGGGCTGGCTGAGGAGAGACTCTTCAACTAGAAGGAAAAACAGCAGCATTCCGACGCTCAGAGGAGGCGCAGTGTGGAAAATTTAAAGGTACAGTGGTGCGGTGGTGAGGTGGTGCGCGCGCAAAGCGGGCTGGTGGCTGAGGGCGCGGTTGTCGTTTTCAATCAGGAGTGAATCTCAGACTCTGGGCTACAGATCGGAGCGAGTCTCTAGGGACCCAGACTCAAACGGGAGAAGCGGGACTGTCTGGCTACGGTCCCTCCGAGGTTTGCAGCGGTTGCCGGGACAGAGAGGCAGAGCCCCTGGGGACGGACTGAGAGCAGCCATAGCTGCTCCCTCCCCCCGCCCTGTTGAGCCCGCCCCGCCCAAGCCCTGCGCACAGCCATTTGCCGATCGCCTCAGGCAAAGGCTGGATTAGCGCCTCCCCAGAGGACAGACGTTTTCCATACAGCTGATTCCTACAGCCAGTCGGCCTGGTGGTCAAATCCCTCTAGTGTTAACTACAACAACTAAGGCTTGGCTAGAACAAGACTGCGCACAAAGACCACAAGGGGGTGCACCAAGAAAGCATAAAAGATGCGGAGACAAAAAAACATGACAGAAATGGAGGATATGGAGCTAAGAATCGCAATTTTGAGGGCTTGCTATAAATTTGAACAGAGCCTCACGAAAACTAATGAGACCCTCGATGCTACGATAAAGAAATTAGAAAGTAAGCATACACGACTGAAATAAAGAATATTATACCCAATAGCAGACCAGAGGAGCACAAGAATCAAACCAAAGATTCGACAAAAAACACCCAACTGGAAAAGCAAAATGAAAAAAGAATCCGAAAGTGTGAAGATAGTGTAAGGAGCTCTGGGACAGCTTCTAGCGGACTAATTTCAGAATTATTGGAGTGCCAGAAGATGAGAGACAGCAAGATATTGAAAACCTATTTCAAGAAATAATGGCAGAAAACTTCCCCCACCTGGTGAAAGAAATGGACTTACAGGTCCAAGAAGCGCAGAGAACCCCAAACAAAAGGAATCCAAAGAGGACCACACCAAGACACATCATCATTAAAATGCCAAGAGCAAAAGACAAAGAGAAAATCTTAAAAGCAGCAAGAGAAAGAGGCTCAACTACCTACAAGGGAATACCCATACGACTGTCAGCTGATTTCTCAACAGAAACTTTGCAGGCCAGAAGGGAGTGGCAAGAAATATTCAAAGTGATGAATAGCAAGAACCTACAACCAAGATTACTTTATCCAGCAAAGCTATCATTCAGAATTGAAGGTCAGATAAAGAGCTTCACAGATAAGGAAAAGCTAAAGGAGTTCATCACCACCAAACCAGTATTATATGAAATGCTGAAAGGTATCCTTTAAGAAGAGGAAGAAGAAGAAAAAGGTAAAGATACAAATTATGAACAACAAATATGCATCTATCAACAAATGAATCTAAGAATCAAGTGAATGGATAACCTGATGTACAGAATGAACTGGTGATTATAATAGAATCAGGGACATGGAAAGGGAATGGACTGACTATTCTTTGGGGGGAAAGGGGTGTGGGAGATGCGGGAAGTGACTGGACAAAAATCATGCACCTATGGATGAACACAGTGGGTGGGGAGTGAGGGCGGAGGGTGGGGTGGGAGCTGGAAGGAGGGGAGTTATGGGGGGAAAAAAGAGGAACAAATGTAATAATCTGAACAATAAAGATTTAAAAAAAAATAAAAAAAAATAAATAAATTAATTAATTAATTAAAAAAAAAAAAGAAAAAAAAATTTTCACATTTTGTATCTTCTGTCACTGGTCCATTCACATGTCTTTACCCCAGATTTCATAGACCCCAATCCATCTTCCCATTTCATACCCCTAACCAACTGACCCATACATTTACCACTATCCATAAAACTATGTGTTCTAACCTGGATTACTTCTCCTGCCACACAGACTATGTGACCAGGCACACCTTCGGAAGCTCTGCACACTGGGAGGCTTGCTTTCATAGCTATTTCCAAGGCCACTCCTGATTGGCACTGCCATGCATTTTTTACTTGCACCCATATACCAAGCCAATCCCTCTGTGAGCCAAACTTGATCTTATTCCTATTCTGTCATTTGGTCATAAGGAACACCGCCCCCCCCCGCCCCCCGCCGCTATATGGCCATAGATGTGAGCTGAGGGAGAAATGTCAGGGCATCAGTGGTACAAGACATGGAAGGTCTGGTCGCAGGCTCATGATCCAGAGATACAGTGGACCTATATGATATTCTGTGAAATGTCCAAACAGTCCAGGTCTCTTTGTATTATATTATGACAGACAATAGAGAAGTTCACCTGGCACTGGGAAGACTGTACGTATATACTGCTGTCCAATCCAGTACTGTTTCTGGTCTTCCTCTTGACATTGCTGGCCTACCACCTACCTGAAGCTGCTGCAATTAGAACTACTAGTTGTTTAAATTTATGATCGTCCACTATTATCCTCTGACATTCCCCCCAGGATGAAATGTTTATTTATGGTGGATGGGTAGTAGGCTAGCTTTACAAGTTTTCACTGGGTCTTCCTCATTACAGTAGCTCCTGTCACACAGGTCAAGAAAGCAATGTGGAAGTTGTGCTAACTACCAGGTATGTCCACTCTAATTATAATGTGGAGACTGGAAAAATTACCATTGTGATTGGCATCTGAAGTGGAGAGCAGCTTAATGGGGCTGAGCCCTTCACCTGTGGAATCTGATGCTATCTCTAGGTAGATAGTTCAGAATTGAGTTGAATTGTAACACCCCCCCCCCAAAAAAATGGTAACACCTGGTGGATGTGGGGAACACCCCACCCTCTTCAACACACATTGGAATTTGATGCGGGACTCTTACCCATTATCTTACCTCTAGAGATGCCCAATCCAGTAAGCTCTCCTGGATTTCATTCTAATTTTGCTGTTTATTATGATAATTGCCCCCACTGGCTTCTAATGGCTGAGGACTACCACCTGGCCTCTATTATTTGGGGACCTTATCATTCCATTGCTATTAGAGAATCCAGTTCTGTAACATTTCTACCATCAGTCCTGCCCTTCACAGGAGAGCTACCACTGATAGCTCAGAGGTGCCGTCTCTCTCACCGCATACTCTTCATTGCTTTGGCCTCCCTGAAGGACAGTCATCTGGTGGGTTTTCAAGGTTTACACTGTCTGTTCCTTCTAGCGTTCTCACTTCCTTAAACCTTTTGACTCCCTTCTTCCACTGCCTGCCAAGGCAGTTCTAGCATTTCTACTTCACTTAAAAGGGATGTTACTCTTTCCAAACTTCTAAGAGCTGTTCTAGCAGCATGTCAGCACCTTCTCCTGGGTATTAAAACCTGTATCCCAAACGTGTACTTCAATATTGGTGTAACCACGCAGAAACTTTATTTCTTTAATATTACTTTTTCTCCTTTCTTTCCTTTTGATTCAAATTGGCCTCAGTCAACACCTTTATTCAACTCACCAGCTTCCTTCTCCCTCGCACATCCACGCCCTTAATCATTAAGCCCCCGGGACAGAGAGGCCTAGGTTGGCATCAAATAATCTTACGAACAAAGCCTGGGGTCTGCTGACCACAGAGACAGCGTTTCAATCAAACTAGAGATAACATCTAGACCTCAGTTGTGTTTCAGCCCCAGACCCAGAAAAGCGGTGAAACCAGATGAAGCGATGCCATGGCTGACATCAGACCCAGATCAACTACCTCCTACCCTAGTGCTGACCAATCAGTAGAGACCACGGCCCTGATCTCCCTTAGTTACCATGATTAACCCATCCCCTAGAAGCCACTGGGAAGCCAGGTCTTTGATATCTGTGACTCCAGGTGTGGGCCACTTCCTCAACCAGTCACGGGGTACAGGCTGCCCTGGGAAGAAGGGTTAGCCTTGGGCAAGGTGGCTCTCTCCAGCAGAGATTAAGTCCTCAGTTCTCAGGAGATCTGGACGGTGCAGAACAGGATCCATGACAATGATGACAACAGGCTTCACAGAACCAGGAGGAACAGAAACGGGAGTGGCCTCCAAAAAGAGGAAGTGCTCGGACAAGAAGAACCCTCTTGCTGTGGTAGGAGTGTTTTCTTCATCTACTACTTAATAGGACTTGATTCTAGAAACATAGTTTGATCTCACTATAAAAAATGTATATTTTGTTAATAAGACTTCTATTCTGTTAATAAAATATCTGAGCAAAAATAATTATTATCCTGAACTTAGGACAAGAGATCCCAGACAGCTTAACCCTTTGATTATACTTCTGCTTTAATAGAACAACATTTGAAAATACACAGATATCCAGGAAAAAAGGTAAAGCAGTATGAGGTATGGAGAGCACAACTGTGCTTTACTTTGGGTCTTAAGTTTGTAATTGAAATAGCAATCATATATCTAAACACTCCATGTCCAGTAGCTCTGCAAACACATCCAATGGTAATACTAGAGCTGCACACTTTACACTGTAAAACATGTCAAATACCCACTCTATAATTCACTGTGTTTCATCTGTTTGTTGTTGGTTTGTTTGTTTTTTCACTTTAAAAAAGGGCATATCTATAATTCACAATCAAAGTCAGGTTCCTGAAGACTTAGGTATGAAATATTGCCTGTCAATTTGCTTCTCAAATTCATTTTAAAAAAGAAAAACAGTATAATTTATTCTGTAAAGCCATTTTATAGACATGGGGAATCTAGAAAAATTCATAGCAATATTGATTGAATATGATATAAAGAAAGTGCAAATATTTTCTAGGACAATAGTAATAGGTAAAGGAGTATTTAATAATTCATGAGAAAAAAAGTTGCTAAAACAAACTTCTTTTTCAGATGTTTTAAAATTTCTATAAAACTTTTTGTCCCAAAATTAATCATTTGACTGTGAGACACAAAATATTCTGAATGCATTGGCTGGTATCAAGGTGGGAAACCCTCTCTTCTACATAATAAAATTCTCTTCCGGTCCATCTTGACCCAAGTCCTGGTCATCTGTGGGCACAGGCTTAAAGTTGTAATAAAAAGCATCATTTGTATCTACAAATGATGGTTGGTATTCACTCTCCGTTCCAGTGAGGAAGCCATCTCCAGAGCCACTTCCAGATCCGGAGCCGGAGCCAGAGCCTGATCCAGAATCGTCCTCAGAAAGAGGGAAGACATCATTCAAGTTCTGGAATCTCATCATTCTGAAGTAAGACAGAAAAATGAAAAAAAACCACAGTAAAGTTGGAGACATAAGGAAGATAATTGCAATACATTTTTAAGGTAAGAAAATAAATGCAGCCACCCAGTTAATTAGTTGATCAAATTAAAAGTTAAAATTTCCCATATTCAATGCTTTAAAACAAAAAGTAAGTCAGGCCTTTTCACATGTTTGCCTACACTTGTTTTATGTAACTCATTGCACTTATCTACTCCACATCTATCCATTGCAAACTCGTATAAACAATGCTAATTTTCTTATTGCTAGCATAAGAATCCTATACTTGAAATAGGCTTACGGGATCATTTATTAAAAATAAAAAGACCCTTTTATCTATTTTCTCCCACTAAAAAAAAAAAGGATAAACAAGGCAGCCTAGATAGATGACATTCTTCCCTAATTTAAAATTTCGACAAAACTTCTAATAATTCACAGTGCTTTGACAAAACCCACTCGTAAGTGTGAGAAGGAAAGTTACTGGCTGTGGAGAGGGAAAATCATTGAGATTTGAGGAGAGAAGAAATGGTGTAAAGTAAGTGTTTTGAAGAACTTGAGTTATTCCTCTAATATTTTAGATTTAAATAAATCGCTATTGAAACCTAAGACCTAAAATGATGGAGGATGCTGTAATACCAGTTCAAGGTTAGTGCCGTGGACTTAAAGCAAAAGCATAAGGGCTCTTTCCTCCATCTTCCTGTGATGCCTTACGGGGCGCATGACTGTCCTGGCTGATGCTCCCAAGAGTATCAACAATGCTGGAGAGAGGCAACGCCCCGGTTCTTGTTAGGCCATGCTCCAAAGTCACCATCTGGTTTCCAACTGTGATAGTGAAGGATGGTTACACTGGGGAATTGGAAATTACTGATGACCACAGAGCTGGGAAAATTGTTGTGAACCTCACCGGCAGGTTGGACAAGTGTGGAGTAATCAGCCCCAGATTTGATGTGCAGCTCAAAGGTCTGGAAAACTGGCAGAACAACCTACTTCTGTGCCGTCACTTCGGTTTCATTGCACTGACAACCTCAACAGGCACCATGGACCGTGAAGGAGCAAGACAAAATCTCCCAGGAGGGGAAATCCGGGATTCTTTTTCTAGGTGTGTATTACATATCTATATAATAAAAGCCTAAGCGACCATTACGGCAGAATGATCAGAACAACCAGTCGCTATGATGCGCATTGACCATGAGGGGGCAGATGCTCAACACAGGAGCTGCCTCCTGGTGGTAGTGCACTCCCACAGGGGGAGCACTGCTCAGCCAAAAGCCAGGCTCACGGCTGGTGAGCACAGCAGCAGTGTCGGGAGCCTCTCCCGCCTCTGCGGCAGCACTAAGGAGCAGCGAGCTGAGTGGTAAGGAGCAGTGAGCAGGCAGGCGGTTAGGAACAAGGGGTCCCAGACTGCCAGAGGGATGTCTGACTGCTGGCTTAGGCCCGATCCTGGGGGGTCCCAGACTGTAAGAGGATGCAGGCCAGGCTGAGGGACCACCCCCTCGCGCACAAATTTTGTGCACTGGGCCTCTAGTGTGTAAATAAAAGGCCTCAAGGGACAAAAACACACAAGTCAAAGCACAGGACGGGACTGCAGAGGGTGGCGATGATGTCATCTCCTACACAGTGAAGGCAGTGATGAAGAGGGTCGCCAGGATCCCCCAAGTCATGATGGACTTAGCTGGTTTGGGCATGATGATTTACCTGGCTTTGAGGAGAGTGGTTTTCTAGGTGTAGCTCTGAGGACTAAAACTTTTATGAAAATCCTTTTAATAATTCATTTTTGCTGTATGTTATATAACTTTGATATTCAATGAAATAACGGATTCTAGTGCAATTCAATCTTTTGTTACTTATGAGTTCTTATTGAATCTTTTTTGCAAGTTTAAAGCAGGTTTTACTTGATCAAGAAGAGGTTTGGTTTTTTTTATGTTATTGGAGAGAGAGAGAGAGAGAGAGAGAGAGAGACATTGATTTGTTGTTCTACCTATTTATGCATTATATGTGCCCTGACCAGGGATCAAACCCGCAACCTTGGCGTACTGGGACGACACTCTAACCAACTGAGCTAGCCAGACAAGGCAGACAAGGCCATGGTTTTCTTTTGTAAGTCATGTCTATTTATTCTTCCTTTCCTGACTTCTTATCACCACTATCTAATTCCAGAACATTTTTTTGAACCCTCAAGAATCCTATACCTATTAGCCACTCTCTATTCCTCCCTTCTCTCCAGCCCCTGGCAACCACTAATCTATTTTCTGCCTCTATGTATTTATCTATTCTGGGCATTTCCTATAAATAGAGTCATATAATATGTGGCTTTTTGTGTCTCCTTTCTGTCACTTTGCATAATGTTTTCAGGATTCATCCACGATGTAGCCTGTGTCAGTACTTCATCTCTTCTTATGATTAAGTTATATTACACTTTAGGGATATATCATTTTGTTTAAACTATGAGGTTGATGGACTTTTATTAGATTTTAGTATCTATTGTGTCCTATTTACATAAATAGAATAATGTTCAATCATTTTCAATACTTGTTGGTGAAAAATATTCTCACCAATTATTTTCACAAATTTTTTACTCAATTTTTGTCTCTGCCAAAATAAAAAGACTTTGCAAAAGAATACGTGAACCATGTATTCTTGCACATCTCATCTACCAGTAAATACATTTTACCATGTACTGTGCAGTGGACATCAAACCCCCAAAGCAAGAGCCTGACGAAAAACACTCTAGACGACCCTCCCACCTCCATGCCAAGATCTCAAGAGAGACTGGTGAAAGGAAAAGTAGAGCAAGACCACTTACAAAAAAGGGTCAGTCCTTGGCGGGAGGATTCTGTTGGATTCGCCTGGAAGTAGGTCGAACAGTGGTCCCTTTTCCTCAATGCAGTTTGCAGAAGTACTGTCGGGATTACAGCGGACCCTCTGGTACCTGGCTCTCCGCACAGGTAAACCTGCCCAAACAAGCAACCCACGTGGTTAATAAGTACCTCGTACACAGCTTCTAATCTATTCTCTGTCACTAAGAAATTAAATAGAGTCTAAATCTGGTAGCAGGTAAGGTGTGGACAGAGCACACACTGGGTACCAGCCTTTTACACGTGTACCGTTTGTCCTCACAACTCCCTTACAAAGTAGCCAGAGTTGAAGGTTAAAATAGGACTTGGTGACCAGCTGCCTGGAGTGAAGTCGGAGCTCTGCTGCTGATGGCCTGTGAAACCTTCTCTTCCCTGAGCCCTCACTGCAAAACAAAGATCTTAACAGTGTCTCTTTTTCATAAGCTGGTCACAAAAATTAGATGAGAAATGCATGTAAAGACCTTAACATAGTGCCGGGCACACAGTAAACACCTGATAATATTAACTAGCATTATGCTTGTACTACTCTCTTCGTTTTACACAAGGAAAACTGAGGCCATACAGGTGCTGCCCGGCTCTTCTTATAGAGATGAGTCCCATCACGTTCACAAAGGTTAGGAATATATTGCATGTACCAGACATATTACAGGGTCCTATTTCTTTAGGGCCATCGAGCGCCCTTAGGAATGCAAGCAGTTAAAAACGTGGCCTCTTTTTTTGCCCTTCGACCTAGTCAGAGATTTCAAAACCACAAGGCTCCTCCCCACAGAGGGACAGGCGGGCTGGACTATCCTAGTCTGTCATCGCTTCCTTTGAGTTTAATTTCTATGAAAATGTTATGAGATTATATAGGAGATCTCTAATGAATCCATGAAATAAAGTCTTCATTCCTCCATTTAGCAAGGATGGAGGCCCAGTGGTGAGAAATACTTGACCCTTCAAAAGGTTCATCTCCTCCCCACCCCAAGCACATAGTTTATTCACATGAGTGCAACTAGTAATCACCTAGCAAGACGGGGCATGCCTAAAATTCTTTTTTTTTTTAAATTATAGTTGACATATGCAATTCTTGAAAAGCAGGAAAGGTGGTTTTAAAGCCCAGCACATTGTTGTCCTGTACAGATCATAACAACAACTACTAAAAAAATATATAGTGCTATGGACAATCGCTGCAGCATTTTTTGCAATAGCAAAAGATGGGATGCCCTGGCTAGTGTAGCTCAGTTGCTTGGGTGTCATCCTGTGCACTGAAAGGTTGCTGGTTCAATTCCCGGTCAGGACACATCCCCAGGTTGTAGGCTCGATCCCCAGGGTGGGGTGTGCAGGAGGCAGCCGATCAATGATTCTCTCTCATCATTGATGTTTCTATCTCTCTCTCTCTCCCTCTCCCTTCCTCTCTGAAATCATTTTTTTTAAATGTAGCAAACAAAAGAAAGGGAAATTACTGCTAATCTCATTACCCAACTCCCCAGAGATGGTGGATTTTGGAGTTCTGCTTTTCTTCCTCCTGGGTATCTGTGTTTCTAGGAGCATATGCACAAGTTGTGTCCCATTCTCTTCTGACAGCAACTCTCAGAGGTTGGAAAGTGGAGCCTCTTCTGAGGTCAAGTTCCCCTTACATCTCAATGGGATGGCCAAGAACTCTGTTCTTAAAAGACTGCAGAACCACTGAACGCTTTCGAAACATCCTCTTCATCATTATGGCCCCTTTCTCATGACTATTATCTCTATCCTCAACTTTTTTCTAGCTAGTTTTTCTGATTCATTTTATAAATACAACACTGCCAAGTTATTATATCATTAAGATATACATGATACATACTTATATGTATCAATAGGGAAATAGAGGAATAGGTAAAATACAAAAGATACATGAAACTGTCCACTTTAGTATTATTCAAAATAGGAAAATATAATCAAAACAATAGAAAATGCTCAAATAAATTATTTGGCATTCATATGAAAGAATGTTAACCAAATGGTAAAAAAGTAGTTAGTTAGGGAAGAGACTATGTAACATCATTGGAAAACCTCTATCCTATCTAATAAAAGAGAAACATGGTAATTAGCATACGACCGCTACCCTTCCCATTGGCTAATTAGCGCGATATGCAAATCAACTGCCAACAAAGATGGCGGCTAATTTGCATATGTAGGCTCCAAGTGGCAGAGCAAAGCCTGGTGACAATGCAGGCGTTCTGCCTCAACACGCTGGTGGAGGGCCTCTGGGCCTGCTTGGTCAGCACTGCTGGGGGGATGGAGGAGCAGAGACACAGCCCACAGGGGGGCCGGCACCAAGCAGCCCCAAGCCCCTCCTCAGCGCTGGGGTTGGAGGAGCAGAGATACAGCCCGCAGGGGTCCCTGCAGCCAGTGGCCCCTAACCCCGCCTTGGTGCTGGGGTCAGAGGAGCAGAGGCACAGCCCGCAGGGGGGCCGGCACCCAGCCGCCCCAAGCCCCGCCTTGGCACTGGGGTTGGGGGAGCAGAGACACAGCCCACAGGGGGGCCGGCACCCAGAAGCCCCAAGCCCCGCCTCAGTGCTAGGGTTGGGGGAGCAGAGACACAGGCCGCAGGGGGGCCAGCAGAGGGGCCGGCACCCAGCCACCCCAAGCCCTGCCTCGGCAGCGGGGTTGGGAGAGCAGAGACACAGCCCGCACAGGGCCCGCACCCAGAAGCCCCAAGCCCCACCTCAGTGCTAGGGTTGGGGGAGCAGAGACACAGCCCACAGGGGGGCCGGCACCCAGAAGCCCCAAGCCCCACCTCAGCGCTAGGGTTGGGGGAGCAGAGACACAGGCCGCAGGGGGGCCGGCACCCAGCAGCCCCTAACCCCAAGGCCGCAGAGGCACTGGGGCCACTGGGGCTGCAGCAGAGACACAAACCTGCAGGAAACCTGTGGAAAGGGAGATAAACTATCATAACTTTATCTCCCTTTCCACAAGATGAGAAAACTGACCCTGATTATTTAGTGATATGGCCCACACCTTTCTACAAGCACAGGGTATGTTATGATCACTCCCAGGAAGTGATCAGAATACTGGTCAGAATACTGTTTCCAGGGAATAACGCTACTGTGGCAAATTATCTAAGAGAGGAAACAAGCTTTTGTTGGGTTTATTCTGAAGGTCAGAGAACAGACCACCCCAACATATGCCATGTTGTTATATTGACGATCTTGACCTGCAGATGCTTGAAAAATAGCAAATGCAAGGAGAGGTTTTCACTGAAGTCTCCTTCTCTGCCTAAAATCGGACCCCCCAAAAGGTTCCCTTGATGGGAAAAGTGCCATCAGCCAGTGAAGACTGACTCCTGTCACAGGACAGGAGACTAGAAGTTGACATCACATCCAAACTTTGTTACAAACTATCTCCCCCACCCCCATTCATCTTTCCTAAAAATCATGTACTCTCCTCTAAGAGGCCTATATATCCCGTCCCCTTTCCCTAGAAAGAAGGTATTTAAATCTGGATTCTAAGCCACTTTGGGAAGTTATTCATTTTTCCCTGGGATCTCCCACATATACACGAGGTACACATGTTAATGAACTTTAGTTTTTCTCTTGGTAATCTGTCTTTCATTACAAGGGCCTCCGCTAAGAACTCAGAAGGGTAGAGGAAAACTATTTTTCCTCCTCCATAATTCTATCTCGGGAAATCAAGTCCTGGGCTGAACAGTGAGTTTGGCTCAAGTGCCAAGCAGTCCCGGCTGAGGGGAGGGAAGCTTCTAGGGGGAAATCAATGATACTGGCATCAAAGTAGGACAGAGGGCACACGCATGGTTGCTGGTGGGAGTTTAAAGTGATTCAACATTTTTGGAGGATGATTTGGCAAAATCGATAGAAATGTTCAAGGTACAGTGCTTAAGCCCTAGTCAGAACCCAGGATGCTACTGCGGGCTCTCCTTCCATGATGGGAAAACCTGCTAACAACCTGAATTTTTAGGCAAGGTGGCATCTATACTAATAAAAAGGTAATATGCTAATTAGAATAAACATCTTCCAGACGAGGTTCCGGACGTCCTTCCAGACAAAGCCATGGTGGCAGGGCTGAGGCAGAGGCGGTTAGAGGTGATCAGGCAGGCAGGGGAGAGCAGTTAGGAGGATCAGGATGGCAGGGGAGAGCAGTTAAGGGTATCAGACCATCAGGGGAGAGCAGTTAGGGGATCAGGCCAGCAGGCAGGTGAGCAGTTAGGTGCCAGCAGCCCTGAGGGGTCCCGAATTGGAGAGGGTGCAGGCCAGGCTGAGGAACTCCCCGCTCCTGTGCACGAATTAGGGGCAATCAGGCAGGCACGCAGGTGAGTGGTTAGGAGACAGCGGTCCAGGATTGTGAAAGGGATGTCCAACTGCTGGTTTAGACCCGATCCCGGCAGTTGGACATCCTGGGATCAGGCCTAAACCAGTAGTCGACATCCCCCAAAGGGTCCGAGATTGCAGAGGGTGCAGGCTGGGCTGAGGGACACCCTCCTCCCGTGCACGAATTTCGTGCACCGGGCCACTAGTTTTAAAATAAGTGAAAAAAGCAGAATGCCACTGTGATGCATAATAGTTGTTTATATGCATAACAGTTAAGGAAACCATAGAAACAGATATGGGGGGAGATGGGAGAAAATACACAAAAATAGCTAGTAGTAGACTCTGGTGATTTTTTCCCTCATTTAATTTTCTAAATTGCTGTAATAAACAATATTTCTTTAAAATTATAAACAAAAGAAAGACTTTAATTTAGAAAAAACCTAAATATTCTCTTTTCTCTTTTTCTTTCTTTCCCTTCCTTCCTCTCTTCCTTCTGAACTGCTAGTCTATCACAATCTTTCCCATGGTTCCTCAATACAATGTCTGGTCTGGGACAGCTAATCATTTAAAATGGGTTGGAGGGAAGAAGGGGACATATGTAATACTTTCAACAATAAAGATTTTTAAATAAATAAATAAATAAATAAATAAGGGTTAGCTCTGTCACTGCCTGGAGGCTGGGGGTCAGGTGGCAAGATGACATCACAATGTCCGCCCCTTACCAGCTGTGTGACCTTGACCTACTAACCTCCCTATGCCTCAATTGCCTCATGCACAAAATGGGGGAAAGTAGTAAATCTAATAATGAGATATAAATATTAAGTGTTTAGGATAGCACATGGTCAGAGCTCTTTAAGTGCTAGTTTCTCTGTTTAGGAGAACAACAAAGACCGAGCTCTGATAGAGAATAGCTTGTAGAGAGACCAGAATTTAAATTACTGTTCTATCGTTTAATGCCTCTCTGATTCTCAATTTCTCATCTTTCAAGTGTGAATAGTGTCCCAAAGAGTTCCTGTTTAAGTAAGGTAAATGTATGTTAAATATCTACCACAAGCCTTTGCATATGGTAGGTAGTTAATACATTTTAGCTCTTTCTTTCTCCTCTGCTTCTTTCCTAAAGCAGCCTAAGTTTGGAATCTAATTATGTACTACTTAGAAGTCTTAAGCTTTCAGGTGGGGTAAAAATTAAAAATCAACATCTTCTCCAGCAGAGGGTGCTGTCTTCACACCCTATGTTGTCAGACCAGTGATTTTTCAACCACTGTAGCAGCACGCACACTGCTGTGCAGCAAGATTATTTTTTTAACTTTTACTTTACTTTACTTTACTTTACTTTACTTTACTTTAGAAAGAGAGAGAGGAAGGGAGAGAGAGGCAGAGAGAGAGAAACATTGATCTGTTCTTCTACTCGTTCATGCATTCACTGGTTATCTCCTGCATGTGCCCCTACTTGGGGATCAAACCTGAAACCTTGGTGAATCTTTGGTGCATCTGGTCGATGCTCCAACCAAAAGAGCTACCCGGCCAGGGCCAAGAATTTTTTAAACATGCAATTCCTGACTGTTTAGTCAGGGACACTGACCTCTGTTCCCTTAGATTGTCATATTTTAAAACAACAGCCAACACAACAATAGCTGTTCAGTGTGAATGAATTAAAATTACACCCATTTTTGGTCAGATTAGCAAAAAATAGAATATATGTTTTTTGTGTGCCACAGAATTTCAGTGATTAGTTTTGTATGCCAAGAGATGAAAAAGGTTGAAATCGCTGGCCTAGACAAACACTGTGCAATAGTAACAGAAGACAAAACCACCTATGGAATTTTCAATGTTATAGCAGCCATGTTTTACTTATTTATTTCTTAATCCTCACCCAAGGATACCTCCTCTATTGACTTTTAGAGAAAGAGTGGGAGGAAGGGAGGAAGGGCGGAAGAGAGAGAGAGAGAGAGAGACCTCGATGTGAGAGAGACACCTTGATTGGTTGCCTCCTGAATACACCCCGACCTGGGGAGGGATGAACCTGCAACCAAGGTGCAGCAGCCATATTTTAAAGAGTAAAAAGAAATAAGTGAAATTCATTTAAATGCATTTTATTTAAGCCAACAAATTCAAATGTTATTACTTAACGTAATATAAAAGTTACTGATTTTTTTAATACTAAGCCTTCAAATCCGGTGTGTATTTTGCACTGAAAGCAGGTCTCAATTTGGACTCGCCACATTAAACACATTTCAAGAAGCCCCCCCCCCCCAAAAAAAACAAATTAAAAAAAAAAGCCCCAAGTGGCTGGTGGTTACCATTTTGGACAGAGCAGGTCTAGGCAGTGTCCTCTACATGTGGCTAATGCATTGAATATCAAGCCAAAGAAATATTTGCATAGGTAGGAAGTTAAACAGAAAAGTTAAACTGACACTTTATGAGGAAGAAGTCAGGTGATTGACGGCATCTTTTCACTGGTATAACAAATACAACTTTGGTAAACTAGTAAAAAAAAGAAATCTAAAGTACAAAATTTTCCCCAAAGTTCAGAATCCAGCTTTTAAAATTTATAAAGGGGGTTTCTTTTGAGGGGGATGACAAGATGTTCTAAAATTGACTATGGTGATGATTGCCTGTATCTGTGAATACACTAAAAACCACGGAACTGTACACTTTAAACAGGTGAATTGTATGTATGTGAACTTGATCTCAATAAATCTGTTTAAACATTTATAAAGAAATCAAAGATGGCAGTCACCCTCCCCCCCACTCCAAAGTTGATCTGAGTTGGGACTGGTGTTTTTAAAACAAGGAACGTGGTTACAGACCGTAGTTCCTCGCATGTCTATTCAAAGGAGTTGGCAGGATGTGAAAATTTGACAGATTCAGCCCCTGATGGTGTAGGAGTATCTTGACTCTCTCTTGCTTGAGAGAAATATTTTATGAGTACCATATTTAAAAAAAATAAAAGGAATGTAATACCTTAATCAATAAAGAAATTTTTAAAAAATAATAAAAATAAATAAAATAAAATAAATGAGAATTATATGATGTAATAGATGTTTTATCACTACAATAGCAACAATCTATAATATATAAATGTATCAAATCAACATGTATACCTTACATTTACACAATGTTCTGTGTCAAATTGTATTTCAATTAAAAATAAAATAAAAACAAAAAAATAATAAAAGGTAAAAAAATAAATAAAATAAAATAAAAGGAAGTATGCTCTTGTACCGAAAGATTATCTTCCTAAAAGGCCCCACTTACTGGATCTGATGGTTGATTTTGTCATAGATTCCAGGGAGAAGAATGATTTTTCTTTAGAATCCCTTTCCTTCACTGCCCACCACTTCCTTTCTCCTCTCTCTCTCTCTCTCTCTCTCTCTCTCTCTCCTGCTTTACCAAAAATACTTTCTATAAATAAACATTACCAGAGCAAATAGCTTACTGCAGTAACCTCTGTCCTTTTATACTGTAATACCAATTTCCCCCCAACATCATCACAATTTACTAATTTCCTCTTCTTAATGGGGACTTGCTGCAGCAGGTGTGTTAGAAAAACTTAAGCAGAAACTGCCACGGGAGGAAGGAGAAAAGACCATTAGATTCACTGTTTGGCAGCACTCAAACAGACCTCACTATCTAAGTTGAAGTTGCTTCCTACTGGCCCGTCAACTGTACAATATGGAGAGGAGACTCCACCCTTGAATGGTTTGACAAGCTATACAAGTATCAAGTTTACTTTCAATTTCTCCCTCTCTGTCCCTCAACTCAGCGGCGAACTTTAAAGCAAGGGCTATAGTCCAAGCAAGGTTTTTTGTTTAAAATAAATAAGATCTCTAATACACCAAGAAGATAGCCAAGTTGCAGTAGAAAGTTAGCTGATCTTAAAATCAGACGAGCAGTTCTGCTATTAATTAGTTGTAAGGGGCCTTGAGCAAGACTCATAAGTTATTTGCAAAAGGTTGATGTAAAGAGCAAATGAGATGACAAGTATAAGATCCAGTTTTCTCCTCCTTAAATTGGTGTTAGTTCCTCCTCACAGGGACTGTGATGATCATGTACCAGAGAATGGATGGGAAACCCCATTACAAGCAAACAGCAGCACACATGAGTGGAATCAGTATCTTTACTGTGATCTAGGAAACAGTATGGAGTGGACACATGGTCTGGCCCTGACCCCGTTGGCCATACCTGCTCATGGATTTTCCAGGTTCTCTCTTTATGGGCATCTTTGAAGAAGAGAGGCAATAAGAGAGCTTAGGATTCACAGGCCTCATCAATAAGCCCCTGGAAGCTCGACATTAAAATGTGTGAAAGACCCTGGAGAGCCGTCTGTGCCCTCCTGGATCTCCCACACATTGCCAAGCTTCCATTGCTTTGACTCTGTAGACATTTGTACACCATGTCTTTACTTGGGTTTGACGCATAGTAACTGATACGGGCTGAATTGTGTCTCTCCCCCACAATTCATCTGTTGAAGTCCTAACTCCCAGGACCTCAGAATGAGACTGGCTTTGGAGATAAGGCCATAAAAGGAGGTAAAGAAAAATGAGGTCATTTGGATGATCCCTAATCCAATATGGCTGGTGTCCTAAAAAGAAGAGGAGATTGGGACACAGACATATACAAAGGACCATATAAAGGTACAGAGTGAAGACAGCCAGCCAGAACCCCAGGACAGAGGCTTCAGAATGAAGTCAACCTGCCGGCACCTTGATCTTGGACTTCCGGCCTCCAGGGCTGTGGGGAAATAAATTTCTGTTGTTTAAACCACCAGTCTGTGGTGCTTTGTTATGGCAGCCCTCGCACAGGAATACAGTAACCTAAGATGTTTTGAAAATGTTCAGTAAGAGCAAGCCAAAAGGCTAGTTAATTTGATCAGTTCAGTCAAACCGATGGGTTAAGTGGGGAAAGGATGCTATCGAATCATATCTGGCATCACGTGGGTCACTCACCATGTCGCCATGGGTGGGCATCTATTTCTGTTCTTATTCAAAATTGAGCACAAACCCTTCATTCCAACTTCTCCTTTGGAAACACCCTAGTTTTTCAATTCATTCATTGTCTCTCTTGTGGTTTCTTTTCCAGCAAAGAGCTAAACCTACCAGGTGATGACATAAATGCTAGTACTCTATACAATCTCATAATGGTTTCTTTCTTTCTTCACTTCTTTTTGATGAATACCTACTACATGGAACATTTTTGTCTTAATTCTAGTTTACCTGGTGAACCTTGGTGGGGAACATGCCATTTCTGGGAAATTTTGAAGATGTAAAGACGTCTATAGCTCTGGCCAGGGAAGACCCAGCACCACTGATCACTGTGCAACAAACATGGACCTTTCTGCTCTGGATCTTGCGAGAACACATGGAATTATTCATCAAGCTAAAGATATTCCCTGAAAGACCCAAGTCAAAGCCTGTACCCTACAACTAACAATGTTTAACACTTTTAAAAAAATCAATAGATCAGTGGGAAAGCTTCAGCAACATTGCTTGCTGTTTGTTCTCCATAATTGCATCACAAGAAAAATGATCTTATAAATATCCAATACATAAGTAATGTAACTGAGATCAGCGATATGACTTCCTTTCCATCAGAAGTAAAAACAAGATGCAAAGAAGCAAACCTGGGACATGTGTGTCACCATGACTCAATATTTCCTTTACAGTTTAGGGGAACTTCATGTTTTTCTACTATAAATTCTACCATGACCTCTGCCTGATTTAGACAGGATCCCTTATTTACCAAAGGAGCAGCTATTGTATATTTCTTACAAACATTTTTGTTTTCTTAGTGATTCAAGGTTTTACCTTAATTCAGTCTTACTAAACAACCATAAATGACAGAGAAACCTAACAAGAAATTTTCAGATGTGATGTTTCTCTGACCAACAGCACAGATACTAAAATTCTTTGGTCTCTCTTTAAAGTCTAAGAGGGTTTTCATGAACTAGGCTTACCCATAATTGAATTTTCACTAAGAACCAAGTTTAGAAAGATGAAAAATACACGTGGTCAAATTTACTCTGATTAAAAACTAGCACTTCCCAGCGTTACAATAATTATGACACCACTGGAATCCATTAAAACTTGGGAGAGATGTGGACATGCAGGGGTGGGTAGATCCTCCAAAACACCCAACAGTGCCACCTCCTCCCTGCAACAGGTTGTCATTCCTTTCTGAGCTTTAACAATTTTATAACCCATACATTTTCATCCAAAAATAAAATGGTGCATTTCAATCAATGTAAAGAGTTTACAAGTCTGAGAGTTTAATTTTTCTTGGTATCAAACTTAACCAAACACACACTAAGAAGTTCAGTCGCCAAAATTCCTTTTCCTTTGCCTACTTTCCCACAATATAATGCATCCTGTACTTTAAAGTGAATATAATCATTGGTGTGGACCCTGGGGCTTACACGGAAGATGACAGGAGAGCGAGAGTCCTGGGCCTTACCTTGAACTGAAGAGTCCAAAGTCAGGATGAGGGCGAGAGCCAGGACCAGCCGGCTGCGTGGGAGAAGCACCTGCATCGTGACCAGCCTCCCAAAGCTCTGCCGCCTGCACGTCAACCCCACCGTGAGGAAATGCAGAAGGCACTCTCTGTCCCTTTTAGAAAGGGTTCTAAAACCTCAGGCCCTGCCCAGAGCTCACGTCATAACTTCCTGAACGAATAGAAGGAGATCCACATCAAAAAACCAGAGAGATTGAAAAAAAAAAGGCAGCCAAATAACTATTCATACCCATTATGAAACAGCATTTCTCTCCCAGGTCTGGCTTTTCAAAAGCTTTGTTGTTTGCCACTTGCCTGTTAGAAAAATTTTTTCCACTAAACCTGTAGAATCAGCATTGAGTAGAGTTTGTTTTTTTTTTCTTTCTTCAAGTAACAATCAGAACACAAAATTGCTAGCATTGAGTCCAGTGCACTGTTGATGAGATAAGGGAGCTAAGTACTGCTTTTTTTTTTTTTTTTAATCACTGAGCATCTTCCACATAAAATATTCTTAATTTTCTTTTTCTTCAGGGGTAGCATAATTCGCTGAGCCCAGCTCAAGAAGAGAAACTTCAAAGCTGAGTTCTCAACGACAAGAAAATGTTGTCAGATTTCAGATGACCGGTTCCTTCTTCTTGGACTCCGTTTCTCCCGTTGGACCACGGACTCTCCCTCTACCTCAAGAACAGCGTATTTTCTGTTATAAAGAACTGGGTGAAACAAAGATGCTTTTGCATTCCTCTGCTCCTTCACACTGAGTATTTCTTATGATTGGATGGCATTTACATTGTCATCTTTTCTCCTGGTAATATTTTTCAACTTAAGTTTTGGGTTTGGGCCTTGAGTAAGCTGAAAGTCTGAAACAAGGGGAGGTTGTCCCCTCAGTGGGCTGCTTACTGGACCTCAGGAAACACACAACCCACTGGCCCTGGAAATGAAGCAACAGCATTTTCCCAGGTTCCAGACTGAGGAACACCAGGCACAGGCTGGTCACACAATAAACCAGAGCCACCTGCCTTTCCCTTACTTCCATCTGCGGGTCAGCCACGCTCCCTTTCAACGCGTCCGTCCCTACGGCTCCACTTGCCATTTCATCTTCACTCGGGCCTGGCCTTTGACAGGAGGGAGGGGTTTCCCTTCCCTGGGCCTCGGCTTCCTGCAGATTCCTTTACCATTTCCTGCTAAGGACAGGCCTCAGAATCTAATCGCTGACTGGTGTGTGCACGTCCACCAGGGCTACAAAGAATGCCCATTGTGATCCTCCTCCGAACCCGCTGGAAGGCACTCTTCTGAGTACAGTAACCAGCCCCAAACTCCCAAACCCAGTGAATTCCCCGCCACGGACCATTGGTTTCAGCTTGAAATACCAGCCCTCATCTTTGGTCCTTTTTAATCCTCCTCCCCAGTTTAAACCCTGGCACCAAAACCATAATCCCTGTCAACAGCTCCAATGAATTCCCTGCCACATGTCAGAGCTGATTAGAGCCTGTGTTTATAATGGCGATGTTGGAGGCTTTTTCCATTTGGGTACTTCTTTTTCTTCTTCTTAGGGTCGTGGCGGTTTGTTTTTTTTAATTTGCAGCATTTGTGAGCATTCTTCTACCGGTTCCCTGACAATCAACGGTTTCTTTTTTCAAATAGCCTTCCTCCAGTTTCATTTCCCTGGTTCTCTTCAAGCTGTGGAGGAGCAGGTCAGATGCCTGCAGTAGCCAGAAACCTGGGTCAGAGCTTGTCTCCCTCACTGCCCAGATCAGAGATGCTGGGCCCCCTACTCTTCACACTCCCAGGGTCCTAGTTCTGATATTGATATGTGAAACCCATGGGAGGACACCCATGGAGGCTTAGGGCACACACTGTGAGGGTCCCAGTGGCACTGCTGCTCCGGGCTGGGTACCTTCTTCTCACCCAAAGTTTCCTCCATTAGCCAAAGAGGACCCCCAGCTTCCCCTAAACCTCTGCCTCTACAATACGCATGCTTTCCATAATTTCAAGACAAATTCTATTTTTGACTTAATCCTGCATTTACCAGGCAACCTTAGGTGCACCTACCCGATTTCACACTCCATTGGTTTGCCTATAAAATGGGTATCTTTATGTCTTTACAATCACCCTGCACCAGGACACCAATCCGTTCCTTGCATAAGAGAATAACTTACCCCCCACTCCCCCCAAACAATGTAAACATCACTTTTCCATAGCTATTGGCTTCAGGGTGGCCTTTTAAAGAGGAGGACCTGTCTGGAACACTTGAACCTTCCCAGCATCACAACTCAGCAGAACACTTGACAAGATGAATTGAGGTTGTCAGAATTGAGGTTGTGAGATACTGATGGCCACACAAAATGGCTCTAAGGAACGCCTCAAGGCTCATTTCCTTCTTAAGGCTCCAAGTTAAAGATTCTGCCACTCAGCAGCCTCTGGGAAATGAAGACTGGGAGGGTCTTGACTGAACTGGGCACTGCACCAAAACAACAAACAGCAGACAGATCCTGTACCAAATCCATATGTCTCCGGAAGAGACCTTAGAAATCGTCTTCATTCAAGTCCAGAAAGGTATGTGACTTGCTGCTGGTCACACAGCTGGTGAGTGGCAAAACCAGGTCTAGAACTCATTTCCTAATTCAAAGCCCAGTGACACACGAAGACTGATGAGAAAACAAGACTACGAGTTATAAATCATCAGAATCCTTCCTTTTAGTCGTTTTACTTTTTAGGGGGACATACCAAAGTATTTCTATTTGAAATGATAAAACAGCTGGGATTTGCTTCTAAATAATTCATTTTGAGGAAGGGGGGATAAGGGAGGTATAAAAGTGGATAGATAATTGCTGAGGCTGAGTGATGGGTAGATGGAGATTCATGATATTAGTCTCCCTACTTTAATATATGTTTGAGAATTTCCGTAGTAAAAATCAACCTTTTAAAAGGGTATCTTTGCCCAGCCGGTGTGGCCCAGTGTTGAACATTGACCTAGGAACCAAGAGGTCACGGTTTAATTCCCAGTCAGGTCACATGTCCAGTCCATCCCCGGTAGGGGCCATGAAGGAGGCAGCCGATCAATGATGTTTCTCTCTCTCACTCTAAAATCAATAAAGAAAGAAAGAAAAAAAAGGCTGCCCATATTTACCAATTAAATTACTACACTTTAGTTATTTCTTATTTTTTGTCAAACTCTAGGCTCTTTTTTGGGGGTCTTGGTCACAAACATGAAAATGAACAGAATTGCTTAGTAAAATGCTATTTAGAAGCTTAACCATTTGGTCACAATTATTACATTGAGATAGTAAAAAATTTTCTCATGGGAAATCTTAACTTCTAACCCCACCTCCCAACCCCAAAAGAATGAAAGGAACTGCCCATCCTCCATCTAAAAAGATAGTATCTACTGCTGGTACCAGTCACTCTTCTGATTTAGATAACATGGTCTCTATCTGATGACCTTTATTTGATGATATCCCCAACTGGATTAATCTTCTAGATTAGTTTAGCATGTTTCTGTACATTCCCCCAAAGCAATGAATGAATGAATGAATGAATGAATTCTGTATTGAACACTTCTATTTTGTTGCATGTACTAGTCTTATCTTCACACCTAGATTATTCTAGAGGAATAGTTTTGATCAGTATAGAATAAAATGGGCTTAAATAACTGTTGATTACCAAAAAGTTAACAGTGGCTTTTCTAGACCTTAAGATGACATGTTTCTTTCATCTTTTCCAGACTATGTCAAATTTATAAACAAAAGCATATATATATATTAGTAATCAAAAAAAGACAACTCAATAAAAATATTGATTGTTGACAAAAATTTAACTTAAAAAACCACTATTACTGGAGAGCATTCTTTGGATAACCTCCATTTGGAAACAATGAGACTAAAGGACTTGGGTCAGAGATCAGTGCTTAGGAACTGCCTGGTAAAGTAGTTTTCCTCAAGGGAATGTAGCTGGGAAATAGATTGGGGGAAAGTAGTAGGAAGGAAGACTGAAGGGGAAAAATGTGAGTTAAGTAGATACTCCAGTCTTATACAAATGAAATAAGAAGAGAATTTCTTTTCACATTTAGTATCCACGCGGTACAAATACTACTAGCACATGGGTGTAAAAGAAGTTCTTTTCACTCTTCCCAAGAACTTGGAAATAGGAAAATGAGACCCCTTTCAAGCAAACTCATAATAATGAACTGGAGGAAAGGTATGCAAATTCACCCTAAAACAACAGAATGAAAAGAGGGGGAGAGAAAAGTGAGAAACTTTGTCCTCAAAATCAAGCCAGCCTTCTCCAAGGCACATCCTACTCTAAAGACCAAATTGAAATCTCCCTGAATAGGATCGAGGGCATTTCCCCAGAAGGAAAGGGGTGGCCTCTCCTTGTTCGGGGCTGCTGGGAACAGATAAGCAGGACAAGCCTGAAAAGTCCTACTTTAACGGGCTTCTCATAGCTTTTAGATTCGGATTTATTCATCTGGAAAAATATGGACCCATGGTGCCCAGAATGTTGGTGTCTGCTCTTACCCTCATAGCTGCTGCCTTTAGTTAATGAAGTTCCCACTAGAGCTGTGACTTGTGCTGAAAAGGCTCACGAAAGGCCGGAACCTGTAGTAGCAGCTCTGCAGGGCTTTCCTAGCACTACTGGCCTTTTAAAAAAAATTATATATATATATATATCTTTTTTATTGAGTTTACAGAGAGGAAGGAAAAGGGATAAAGAATTAGAAACATCAATGAGAGAGAACATTGATCAGCTGCCTCCTGTAGGACCCCCATGGGACTGAGCCCACAACCAAGGTACATGCCCTTGGCCAGAATCCAACCCAGGACCCCCCAGTCAGCAGGTCGATGCTCCACCCACTGAACCAAACTGGTTAGGGCTTTTTTTTTTAATCCTCACCCAAGGATATGTTTATTAATTTTTTTATTTTATTTTTTTAGAGAGAGGGGAAGGGAGAAGGAGGGAAAGAGAGAGAGAGAGACATCCTTGTGAGAGAGAAACATCAGTCAGTTGCCTCCCATAAGCAGCCTGACTAGGGATCAAACTGGTAACCCAAGTATGTGCCCTGACTGGGAATCGAACCCACAACCTTTTGGTGTACAGGATGATGCTCTGTCCAGCTGAGCCACACCAGCCAGGGCCCACTACTGGCTTTCAAACACTGTGACTTCAAGAAGATTCCAAATAGAACCCCAAAGCGCATTCTGCTTCCCATCCTAATCTCTCTCTCAACTACATTAGTCACAGTGAGTACTCAACGAAGTTATTACCCAAACATTTGCATCTTAACAGAGGATGATAATCATTAATAAAGTGATTTCAGAATTTGATCCTCAAGATAAGTGGAGATGGAGGATGGGGTTTGTGGGGAGGGAGGAGAAGACCGTTAGGGGCAAGCAAGCATTTACTCAATAGATCTCCGTTCAAAACCACACTCTTGGAGTTGTAGGGCTTGCATCAAGATGCTCCTTGTTCCGTGTGACCAGAAGACCCCCACCTCAGAGGCCTTTCTGGTTGTCATAGGAGTGACTGGGAGAGAGTCAGGGCCCAGCCTGACTCGCTCACCCAGCTAAGAGCCTTCCTCCCGTCATTTATAACTGCACTGCCCACATGTGCCTGTTGCACTTGAAATGACACTAGTGTTCATTAAAATGTGCTACGTGTGTAATATATAGATTGGATTTCAAAGCTGTAGTAAGGGAAAAGGACATAAAATCTCATTAACAATTTTTATATTATTGAATGTATGTTGAAATGATAATATTTTGGATATATTGGGTCAAAACATTAAAACCCACTTCATCTGTTTCATTTTACTTTTTATTTTATTTTATTTTATTAATATATTTTATTGATTTTTTACAGAGAGGCAGGGAGAGAGATAGAGAGCTAGAAACATCGATCAGCTGCCTCCTGCACATCTCCCACTGGGGATGTGCCCGCAACCCAGGTACATGCCCTTGACCGGAATCGAACCTGGGACCTTTCGGTCTGCAGGCCGACCCTCTATCCACTGAGCCAAACCGGTTCCGGCTCATTTTACTTTTTAAATGAGGCTACTCAAAAATTTGAAGTCACATATGGCAGATATACTTGTGTCCTGCATTATATTCCTATTGGCCAATGCTGGCTTAGAAAACAGTGGCTCCTTTAGTGAGGAAACCCTTAGTTAGTTAGACAGAAGAGAGATGCACAACTTGAAAGTGTGGACAGTGTGCTTGGACTGAAAACGTCCTCTCCATAGGCAGCCCTCAATGCAAAACATTCAGATGTTGGTGAGGAAAAACCGATGCCAGCAAAGGCGAAAGCAACCACTCGCGGCTGCTTCACTAGGACGTAGGTACCATCCTCAGGACTCCCTGTGTATTAATTCACTCATCGTCACACTGCCCTGTGAACTATACCTATTGCGCAGAGGAGGAAACCGAGGCACAAAGAGGTAGACATGCGAGTGAGATTTGATTTTTGGTACTTTCAACCCTGACCTTTACCAGTTCTGTGGCCCCTCACATGAGCTTTCCTTTCTGGGTGAACTTTCCTGGGTTTTTTAAATTTTCTTAGTCCCGTTTCCCCAACCAGCCCATCCTATCTCTCTGCTGGCACTAAAAAAACAACCACTTCTGTCTGTAGGGAAAGCCCTTCCCTAGCATCACAGGACCCTAAATCCTGGAGTCTGGGCAAAACCAAGTGTCTGACAATATGGTGCTTTCAAATCCCTCCTTTTAGCAGCTCAGTGGATTGCGAGAATACAATTTTTCATTTCTGGCCCCAACAGCCTGAAGGCTAGGAAACTTTGCCAGGTTTTATCTTTTGTTATTTGTCAAAGACCGTTTTTTTCACCTTTTGCATAATACTTCCCAAACGTTCCTGAGCTGACAGTTGGCTGCCTGCGGATGTTCTGAAGCTCAGCTAAGGAAATACTCTCAGGGAGCAGCCGGGGTCCTCGGAGCAGCTCCCCCAAAGGGGAAACGGTTAAGTGCTGGGAGAGGAAGCCTTTGCCTCTTTCACCTAATTTTTTTTTCCTGATCAAAAGATATGCTCTTGACTTTCTTTTCCTCAGAAACCACAGAAGTGAGGTGGTTTTACTTTTTATTTTTAAGTCTCAATAAGAATAAATAAAGCATTCACCCTGGAAAGATGCTGCAATTGCCAGCTTATTTGTAACATGATTAGCATTACTATTATTGTTATTACTATTACTTCTACTATTATTATTACCAAGTGCACTCGGGACTGGCAGGCAGGAGTCCAGAGGTGACCAGATGTTGGCTTCTTTTACAGACGTGACCACTGAGGCCCAAGGAGTTTGCAGCTTACTCAAGGCCTTATCTTCGTTGTGAAAGAGCCTGGATCAGAGCTGATTTCCGTTAGCCCAGAGGTTTGGGCAGAGCCTGATCTCGGAGTTGGGTAAATTACGCCACCCAGCAGGCAGCCACACAATGCAATTAGCATAGGCATGCTAGCCCCCCTTCTTCCCTCCCACGGGCCCTTCTCAGACTCCTTATCTCTGGTGGCCCCTTCCTGATGTTTGTGTTGGATCTGGTTCCTCTGAGGCTTTAGCTATTCCTGCCGCCTGAAACTCACTATTCCCAGGTACCCCATGGCTAACTCCCTCACCTATTTCAAGTCCTGACTCAAATCTGACCTTAAGGAGGCCCTGATCCCCATTTAATAATACTGCAGTCTACCCCGACATACCCTGTACCCCAGCCCCCTTCCTTTTCTTCTCCCTATAGCATTTATCAACTTACCGTCTGCCTCTCCACTAGAATGTAAGCTAGTT
The DNA here is from genome assembly GCF_000147115.1 of Myotis lucifugus. Taxonomy (NCBI): domain Eukaryota; kingdom Metazoa; phylum Chordata; class Mammalia; order Chiroptera; family Vespertilionidae; genus Myotis; species Myotis lucifugus. The sequence continues at coordinate 98,409 of NW_005871949.1, forward strand.
AGTTCCCTGATATACCCCAAGTGCGAAGAAGAATCCCTGGTCACGGTAGATGCTCAGTAAATACTGGTGGGAAGGGACATTGTTCATAGCTGTTCTCAGTGCTCACCAGCTCAGACTGTAAGAACCTCAGGGCAAGGATTGTATCCCTGCCACCGGTTCACGCAGTGCCAGCACACAGGCAGGCCCTCGGGTTCAGTGTCAGCTCTAAAATGCATAAAGTGTCCTGGGAACATGTGTTCCTTATTGCTTTCTGTTTGTGTGTTAATTAATCCTCACCTGAGGATATTTTTTTTTATTGATTTTAGAGAGTGTGGAAGGATGGGAGGGAAGGATGGGGGGGAGAGAGAGAGAGAGAGAAACATCAATGTGAGAGAGACACATTGATTAGCTACCTCCTACATGCCCTGGACCCGGGGCCAGGGATCCAGGGACAGGCCCTTGACCAGGAATCTGAGACTCTTTGGTGTTTGGCCAACGCTCTAACCACTGGCCAGGGTTTCTATTTCTTTACACTTTTATTTTATTCCTAAATTTTCAAAAATATGAAAATAAATTCAGCTAAAATAAAACTCTGAGGAGCAGAGGACCCCAGTGCGGCTTGCTTTGGACCCTGTGTACACCCGAGGTGTGACATCGTCCGGAGCATAACCAGTCCAAGGAGAGAGCCTGGAAAACTCCGAGCTCTTTTCTCAGGGCCGGACAGGAAACCAGCGGTGGAAAGAGGCCAGGCCCCTCCTGCTTCAGAGAAGAACGGGCTCAGAGAGACTTGGAAAATCATAAGACTGTTTTCAAGCATGTGGAGGAATGTGCTGATCGGCAGTGTTCCATCTCGACAGGTGACAGAGCAAGAGAAAATACGCCTGTTTCTGAGTATAACAGAGTTCAGTGAGATTTAGAAAGAATGTCTTCCTTAGAAGGAGATAAAAAACACAGCAGAATATAACCAGGGGAAATTTGAGATGTCTAGCTCTGGAGTAAAATATCTTTTGATTTTAAAAAAAAAGCAAACAATTAAAGCTCTGAGATTCCCAGGACAAAGACGATGCTCCTTTTCCCCATTCGTATGGATCCATAAGGGTCACACGGCGGTAAGAACGTGGAGTGGTTGGGAGTGGAGGCTTAGACTGAGACTGCTCGGTTCAGACCTGCCACTTCCTAGTTGTGGTATCAGTCAAGTTGTTTAACCACCAGTGCCTCAGTTTTTCTATCTTTTAAATGGGTGAACACCACACCAACCTCCTAGGAACACTTAGGATCAAATAAGCACATCCGTGTGAAGACCTGGCACGTGGCAATAACGAACAAAGCCAGGCACCAAGTCAGTACCCAGCAAGTAAGCGCTCTTACCATCCAGGTGTGGTCAGGTTAGAAGTCCTTAAAGGTATACTTCATTTCCCAGAGGTGGAGAGCTGGAATAGGGACCACAGGATAATCCTAGCTGAGACAGAAGCTACAAGAAGGCACAATAGATCTGGGAACTGGAGGATGGGCAGCTTGGGGGAAAGTGGCCGCAAGGGGGTAGACAATTGGGAAGTGAGGAAGGAAACTAAGCAGGAGCAAAACCTTCCAGAGAAATCTTAAACCCATTTTCTTTGATTTTGAAGGAGGAGGAGCCTACTATGTGCCAAGCAGGGTGGGGGTGGGAGAACCGACCCTCACACAACCTTACCAGGTTCACCTAACCATCCCCAGCCCACAGGCGAGAATGGAGGCTCAAGGCTGTCTGGTCGAGGGGCGGAGGCCAGGACCCATCCAGGCCTCTGTCCATCTCTAGTCACAAGGCCAGGTATTATTACAACAATAATTGCTCACATGTAAAGTACGAGCAGGCAGAGCTCTAAGCGCTTTCCACACATTAACACACTTAACCCTCACAGTCCACTGGGGCCTGTGCTGCGGAGGAAGCTGAGGATAGAGTCGGGCCCGCTGAGGCTGAGCTCCAGGCGTCAGAACAAAGGGGAGCTCTCCAGTCCAAGGTGGGCTTCTATCGGGGAAGAGTCCAGACTCAGCCCCGCCAATCCTGTCACCAGGCAGCTGCCAGAGTCAGCTTGTTACGACACAAACCAGATCACGTCACGCCCCCCGTCCCCCCTTCAGACCCTCCGAAGGCAGAGCCACGATGCCAAGCACGGTTTCTCCCGAGCAGAAATGTAAGGCCCCTAATCCTGGTCTCAAGAGAGCCCTTCTCTGACTGGATGCATTAGCAGCATCTTCTATCCTGCAGTGTGTATGTGAAGCAGAGACAGGGAAAACCCCATAATGAGCGTGCAAGGCAAGACCCCACAGAGGTCCAAGTCTCAGAAATAGCAGGCCTTAGCGACACCCCACCTCTTGCTTCAGTCCCCCAAAAAGGACAATCATTACTCAGGGTAACCACAGAGGATGAGGCGAGGCTCGCCCCTGACTGCCCTTTGCAGGCAGGGGAGACGGGAGGCAGGGCCTGGCCCACCGTCCTCTGGATGTCCTACTCCTGGCTGTCCCAACCCTTTCCCCACTCCGGCTCGTCTCCAGACACCATCATGGGAGCTCCGTGAGGACAGGGACTGGGTCTGGTCCCCAGAGTAGCATTGTGCCTGGCACATAACAGGCTCTAGTACAGTGGTTCTCAACCTTCCTAATGCCGCGACCCTTTAATACAGTTCCTCATGTTGTGGTGACCCCCAACCATAAAATTATTTTCGTTGCTACTTCATAACTGTAATGTTGCTACTGTATGAATTGTCATGTAAATATCTGATATGCAGGATGTATTTTCATTGTTACAAATTGAACATAATTAAAGTATAGTGATAATCACAAAAACAATATGTAATTATATATGTGTTTTCCGATGGTCTTAGGCGACCCCTGTGAAAGGGTCGTTCGACCCCCAAAGGGGTCATGACCCACAGGTTGAGAACTGCTGCTCTAGTACATTTTTTGTGGACCAGATACAGCTGGATCCAGCACTTGCCATGAACACAATGGACCCTGGCCATAAAGAGCTTCGTCTGTCCAGGACAAGCAAGGGACCTCGGCCACCCAAGGCCTGGGTATGTCTATCATGGAATCTGCCGCAGAGGTTTTTAATCTGATGATGATGATGTAACCGTTAAAATGTAAGGAAACCCTTGAACGGTCACTGCCCATAATCTCACTATCTCTGCCTTTTCTGGTTCCCAACTACAACATAAGCATCATGCTTTCCAGCAGCGGCAATTACAGCATTCTTACCAGATAATATTTTCCCACCATTTATCTTTTTATGCATTCCTGCTTAGTCTTCATAATTAGCTTTTGCGAAAGGCTGTCTGCTATTCTACTCTGGCTCCTGTGCCAGTTACAAACGATGGCCCCGTTGTTGGACCTGCACCCTTTTGGGGGAAATTGTGGGAAATAGTTCAGTGTCGTTGACTCCGATGCCTGTAGAGCACCATCGAGGGCCTGTACTAGGAGCACCGGGCGTCCAGCCAACCTCCTGCCTCATTGGCCCTTAAGTCCCAAGGAACACCAGCAAAGCATTGCAGTGAAATGAAAGGACACCTTGGAAGACATACAGGTGAATCACACTAAAAAGCCCCGGCCAAAGGGCCCAAAAGAATTCTGCATTTTCAAAATGACTGGAGTAAAGTGTTTGAGGAAGTCCCCGCTCCCAAGTTTCAGTCACCAGCGGAGTTGAAACTACCTCCACGCAAAGTTGTCTTTCTAAATGGCAACTCTTCAGATTTCATTGGCGACTGAGGGAAAACCCCCTTTATGTCGTAATGTACATTCTAACCGTACAGACCAGCCAGGAAATCTCAGATCCCCCTCCTGCCCACAGGAGAGCGAGGTCGGGCCCATGTCCAGCATGGCAGTTACTGGCTCTCTGGCTTGGATGGCCTCGTTAACTAACTTTTCCACTGCTTCCTTAGAAATGAAAGAACTCACATTCACTTAGTCTACACCACCAAGACTGTCTCTACCGTAAAACCCATTCTCTCATAAACCCTACCCCAGCTGCCAGAAACTGAGGCAGAAGAAAAACCAAAGGCACACAGCCCAGCTAGAAACCCCAGGCCTCAGGCAAGTTGATGAGCTTGTGGGTTCTCCCTGTTCCTCTAGACTCCGAGGCCCCACAGGACCAGCTGTGCGCCCCGCGGTGTGGGAGGAGGGACGGTTGCTGGTCAGATGTGCCCTTCTGGAAGCTTCCGCACAGCAGAATTCTTTATTGTTTTCCCCTCCAGGGCTGGCTTCCCTTGGGGGACTTGTCAGAGCACTTACCCCATAGGATCACCTACCTTGTGAAGGGCAGTTTACTTGCTCCTACCAAGCCTTGAGATCTGAGGGCAGGCACAGACCTCACAGTGACAACTTGGCATCAGTGAACCAGGAGCCCTCTCTAGAAGCTTCATCCCCTCCCTGTCTTTATCGGATAGGGATCCAGGACAAGTGACATCAGATCCAGTCAGGTCCTGGTGATGGGATGACAGCAGGACCCTCTCCACCAGTAGAGGGCTACAGATTAAGTACACTGGGCTCTTTGGTCTGAATTTCTCTGACTTTAATAATAAAACATCTCAGAAAATGGAATCTCCACTAGACACAGCTCAAGGAAGAGGGATTCCCAATGGTAGGTACTCAGCGGGTGCTAAATAATGCATGTCTTTTTTTTTTCTTGGCAAACCCCAGGGGGTGGGGATAAGGAGCATCTGCAGAGATTCTGAAAACCATAGCCAGCAATAGCCTATCAGAGGAGAAGCCCAGAAACGCTAGCACCTGGTTCTCAAACTCGGCAAAACATTAAGGAGCTAGAGTTTTATGAAACCCTGATGTTGGAGAAATGGGCGACTTAAGCAAAGTCAAGTGGCCATGGCAGAATCTAGGGGATGAGTATTTGGCTTTCACTGTAGAATTATTTGAATTTAGCTATATATTTGAACATTTTCAATGTTGGAAAGGAAATCTTGATGCCTGGTCCCACCCCAGAGATGGATTTAATTGGTGCAGCCTGTGTGTAAAAGAGTTGAAAGAGCCCTGGCTGGTTAGAGCATCATCCAGATACACCAAGGTTGCGGGTTTGATCCCTAGTCGGGCACATACAAGAATCAGCCAATGAATGCACAAATAAGTGAAACAACAAATCGATGTTTTTCTCTCTACCTCTCTCTCTCTAATCAATAAATAAACTTAAAAAAAAATAGTTGAAAGGACTCCAGAGTGGTTTTACTATCCAGCCAAGGTTGAATTTCCTTGCTCTGATATGGGCCACGGGGGGTCCAGATCAGCAAAATCAGCATCACCCAGGAACTTATTAGAAATGTGAATTCTGGGGCCCCAACGCAGATCTATAGAATCAGAAATTCTGATAGTACACCCAACAATTGGCATTTAACAAACAAACGCCTGTGGTATACGCTACCTCAAGTTTAGTTGGTCTCCAAACTTGGCGGAGGAATTTTGGGGGAAAAATAAACAAGATTCCAAAACCAGCCTCAGACCTCCTGAATTAGGAGTCTGTGTGCTTTTTTGTAAGTTCCCCGGTGATTCTGGTGTTAACCAGGGTTTGGGCCCAGCCTCTCCTCCATCTGGAGCTGACTCTCTCAGCGAGTGTGGAGTGGCCAAGGCTCCTGTGTCCCAGAGGGCAAGGTGATTAGAACAGGTCTCCTGGCTCCTGGCTCCACAACTCTCCACACTCACTGTTTCCTCATTTTTTAAAATATATATTTTTTTATTGATTTCAGAAAGGAAGGGAGGAGACATAGAAACACCAATGATGAGAGAGAATCATTGCTCAGCTGCCTCCTGCACACCCACCACTGGGGATCGAGCCCCACAACCTAGGCATGTGCCCTGAATGTGAATCAAATCATGACCTCCTGGTTCATAGGTCGATGCTCAACCACCAAGCCATGCCAGCTGGGCTGGTAATTTTTGTTTTTTTGTTTTTTTAGTGGACCTTATTGTGTCCCAAACCAAACCATCCCCAAGAGAATCACTAGTCTATGCCGGGAAAAGGCAGGAAAGTTTGGACTCCTGGCAACTCACCTTTCTCTGGCTCCTGTCCCTGACCCCGTAGGAGCTGAACTACCAAGGACTGAAACTGAGCAGGAGGTCGGGTTCCTTAACACCTGGCAGTCAGGGAAGGCTTAGTCCTTTCCATACAACAGGAGCATCTCCAGGTCAGCTGACAGTCTCCAAAGAGGGCGAGATTGCTTCTCAAGGTCTGGCCAACCCTGAAAGCACAGATGTGCAGCCAGCCCGGGAGCTCAGTCAGGCCATGAGAATCCAAGGTCCCCCGGCCTTGGGCAAGGGTAGCTTCTTACAGTTGCCACTTGGAGAAAAGAGCACTGGAATCAAATGGAGGAGATGGTTTCACCTGTCAATCCACTGGTCTGTTTATTCATTCCTTATCCGGGCGCTCATTCGCTCTTTCAATAGGTCGTTTGGGGGCAGCTGCTTTGAGCCCGGCACTGCTGTTTACTAGGAGAACAGCAACATGACACCCCAAGGAATTCAGTTATGATTTTCTCAAAGGCGTTCATGCCCCTCAGAGTGTTCTTAACTCCCGAGGCCATTACAGATACCGTAAGACATGGGTGAACCCTCTTCTCGGAAAACTGTCTGTAGCCATAAAATTATTCCTGTAATTTTAGGGGTTTTAGGGTTAGACCTCCCAGTCTTCTACCTAGGACCTCCCACCAATTCTCCTGGACACATTCTTTCCCTACTATAACATGAATTTTCTAGACTCCCTGGACCCGATAGTCCCTGACGTACTCTCAAAATCTCAGAGATCAGTAATTTCAGAAGGTCCACCTTCTCCCCACACCTTACCCCCAGTTTCCAGAGAACTGGCCAGTTGAAATGAGATTAGGAGGAGAAAAGCAGAGAGGATCTTGACAGTGTTTGTGGGAAAACAGAAGGTGGAGGGCAGGAGGCTTTGTCCTTAGGAGAAATAGAGGAAAAGAAAGCTGGTGCCAGTCCGAGGCCCGGTCTTCCCCTGGGGCAAAGGCTGTCTGGACTGCACAGGGATAAGCCCCTCTGGAAAGCTTAGGGGCTTTAGTAACTCCCAGAAGCCAGCTCATCCATCGGAGAAATTCCCAGGAGGTTGAGGTCATCAAATTCATCTGTGCATTCCACAAAGAAATATTGAGGAAGGCTCCAGGGATACCAGATAAACAAGCCAGAGGAGGTCCCTGACCTCATGGGCTCTCTTTTTAGGGAAGCGGACAGAGCACTCGCAGGTAAAACAAGCAAGCGCCTTTTAGGTAGTCATGAGCAAGAAGGAAATAAAACCGCTGAGGGGATCACTAGGGGCCGGGGCTGCTTTACAAAGGGTCCATAGCAAAGGTGAAGTTTGAGATTGGGATGACTAGCCAGGCCGGAGAAGGTGGGAGTAGGTCTTCCCAGGCAGAGGGAGCAGCAAGGGAAAAGTCCTGAGGTGGGAAAGGGAGGCACTGGTGTCTGAGAGGCAGTGGGGTTACCCATGTGGGACCTTGTAGGTGAGAAGCAGCTGGAAGCCACTGGAAGGTTTTTCGGAGAAGAAAGAATAAATGACTTTAAGACCCTAACCGGTCTCCCCTCCACTTACCTCTTTGACCTCATTGCTTCCCTCTCTTCCCCAAGCCACACTGACCTCCTAGGTTTTCCACAAACAGGACCAGTCCAGGCCAGTCACCTTGAGCCCTTCACACTGGTTATTCCCACTCCCCAAAACATGTCCCCCCGCCTATATCCACATGGCTCACCCCTCATCTGTCAATCTTTGCTCAGATGATACCCTCTCGCCCAGCCTGTGTGGCTCAGTGGTTGAGCATCGACCCATGAACCAAGAGGTCACTGGCTCGATTTCTGGTCAGGGCACATGCCTGGGTTGCCAGAGACATCCCTAGTAAGGGGAGTGCAGGAGGCAGCTGATCGATGATGTTTTTCTCTCATTGATGTTTCTATCTCTCTCCCTCTCTAAAAAGTCAGAACATATGTTATTTTATTTTATTTTATTTTTTTTAAAATATATTTTATTGGAGCTCCAGTCGCGCAATCGGTTAGCGCGCGATTTTTTTTAAATATATTTTATTGATTTTTTACAGAGAGGAAGGGAGAGGGATAGAGAGTTAGAAACATCGATGAGAGAGAAACACCGATCAGCTGCCTCCTGCACACTCCCCACTGGGGATGTGCCCGCAACCAAGGTACATGCCCTTGACTGGAATCGAACCCGGGACCCCCGAGTCCGCAGGCCGATGCTCTATCCACTGAGCCAAACCAGTTAGGGCAGCATATGTTATTTTAAAAATGATATCCTCTCAATGAGACCTTTCCCACTTCCAAATTTATCATTGTAACTCCTCAGCCCAATACTCACTACCTCCCCACTCTGCTCCGGAGTACTTACCATTTTCTAACACATCAAGCAATGTGCACGCTCATTTGTTTATTGTCTGCTGGAATGTCAGCTCCCTGAGAGCAGGGATTTCACTGTGCTTTGCTCACTGTTGGTCCCCAGTCCCTGGAACAGTGCCCAGCACCAGGAGGTGCTCAGTAAATATTTCAGGGATGAATGAAGCACTTAAGAGACAATTGCAGTATTTAAGACAAGAAATAATGGTGGCTTGTAAAAGGATGGTGGCAGAGGAGATGGAGGCAAAGGGCAGGGAGAATTCTAGAATGTTGGGCTGAGCAAGTCTAGAGCTGGCTGGACCCCAGCCCAAGTATTATTTGCACTATCTCCCACATATAAGGCCTGTAGAGCCACACAGTCTCAAACCTGTGTGTCTCCTCCTTCCTTCTTCTTCTTCTTTTATTAAAATATATTTTTATTTATTTCAGAGAGGAAGGGAGAGGGAGAGAGAGATAGAAACATCAATGACAGAGAATCATCGATTGGCTGCCTCCTGCACACCCCACACTGGGGATCAAGCCCACAACCCGGGCATGTGCCCTGACCAGGAATCAAACCCTGACCTACTGGTTCATAGGTTGACGCTCAACCACAGAGCCACATCGGCTGGACTCCTCCCTCCTTCTTGCCTTTCTATTTAGCATCAACACCTGAACTATATCAGGGACAAAAAATAAATAAAGAAATCTTCATTTTTGAGATCATGCCTAGACCCCCAAACTCCCTAAATAGCCCTGGCCAGGTGGCTCAGTGGGTTGGAGCATCATCCCGTACACCAAAATGTTGTGGGTTCGATTCCTTGTCGGGGTTTAGGTTGCAGTTCAATCCCCAGTCAGGCACATAGGGAGGCAACTGATGGATGTTTCTCTCACATCAATGTTGGTTTTCTCTCTCTCTCCCTTCCTCTCTCTCTAAAAAATTAATTAAAAACAACAACAACAAAAAAACATGTCCTTGAGTGAGGATTAAAAAATAAAAATAAAAAAATGTAAGTAGCCAATCTAAACTTATGCACAATTTAGTATACAGTTTCCACTTTGTTCTGTTTTTTTGAGATATAATATACATATCATAATATTCACCCTTTTAAAGTGCACAGTTCAGTGGGGTTTTTTTTAGTGTATTCAGAACTAAATTAGTGAATTATCACTATTACTAGTGAATTATCACTAGTATCTAATGCCAGAACATTTATTTTTTTAATCCTTACCCAAGGATATTTTTCCATTGATTTTTAGAGAGAGGGAAAGAGAGAGAGAAACATCGATGTGAGAGAAACACAACAACTGGTTGCCTCCTGCACGTGCCCCTACCAGGGCCCGGGTGGGAGAGGAGCCTGCAACTGAGGTACATGCCCTTGACAGGAATCAAATCTGGGACCCTTCGGTCCTCAGGCCAACACTCTGTCCACTGAGCCAAAGCGGCTAGGGCATGATTACAATTTTGATGAGTATAATGGGGCCTACAAGAGAACGTAGTATGACTTATACTGTCCCTTATGTAGTAAGAGTTTGGGCTGGGTGCCCGCCTGCCAGGTTCTAATCCCTGCTCCCCAGGCACCAGCAGGGGGATCAGCTGGGCAAGCTCCCGAACCCCTGTGTCTTTGTCCCTCATGTGGAAAACAGACAGAGCCGTAGTACCTCCCCTGAGGGATGGAAGGTGGATTCAACGCATCAGAACCTGTAAAGCGCTGAAAACCTGCACAGGTGAACCCCACGTAAATACTGGCAGCTGAGGTTGCTGTTGCACTGTGTAGGCCTTACCCATCATCCAGGGGTGCGAATCCGGGTCCCCCCCGACCTGCACTGTTTCCCACCGCATGTCCCCACCACTGCCCGTGCCCACCACTCTGGCCAGAATTAACCAGAACAATGCTCTCTTCCAGCATCTGCAGTTCTGCTCATCTGGTCTGATCCTCCAGGTAGAATCCCTGAACGCCAGACTCTTCGATGTACAGAGAAGGAAATGCTTTTTATTTATTCATCTTTCTTTCTTAACTAGATTGTGAGCTCCTTGAAGCCAGATTGTCTCACTCCTGTATGACTAAAAAAAAAAAAAATTGGCGAGAAAAATGTGGGGCCAAGTCATGGAGTAGGTGTCACAGTCTCATAGGAGCGCAGGCTCTGGAACCAGACACACCGGAACCTTAAATCCCACTTTGCCACCTGCAGCCACCTGACCTGGGCAGGTTGCTGAGACCCTCTGAGCCTTCTTTCTTCTTTTCTTTTTTTAAAAAAATATATATTTAAGGACTTGTATGCATGCATATAAGCACAACCAACAGACGCAAGACACTGGGGGCCAGGGGATGAGGGCAAGTGCCAGGGGGTAGGGGAAGCCGGGGGGAGGTCAGTGGGGGGGGGGGGGAAAGAGACATATGTACTACTATTTGTAATACCTTAAACAATAAAAAAATTTAAAAATATATATTTTTATTGATTTCAGAGAAGAAGGAAGAGGGAGCGAGAGATAGAAACATCAATGATGAGAGAGAATCATTGATTGGCTACCTCCTGCACGCCCCCTACTGGGGATGGAGCCCACCACCCAGGCATGTGCCCTTGACTGGAATCAAGCCTGGGGTCCTTCAGTCCACAGGCCGACGCTCTATCCACTGAGCCACACTGGCTAGGGCTGAGCCTTCTTTCTCATCTGTGCAATGCGGGCAGGGCAGCTGCCTCGGAGCCGTGGTGGGGTCGGCTGGCAGACCCTGGAGCCGAGGTTGTCACCAGTCTCGCCATGGCCGTGCTGCAGGGGAGCGGAGCCCACGGGCAGCACACCCAGCAGAGGCAGCCGTGTACAGGAAGTACACAAGGTCAAAAGGAACACCAGCTCTCAGAGATGTCCTTTGATCACTATCGTGGACATGGGGTCGAATGGAACAGAAGTTGCTGTTTGGGCTTTTTTCTCTTCTAACCTCATAGATGCTTCCTTTGCTATTTTTATTCAATACAAACAGGAACAGAAAGTATTTGCTTAGCTGTACATCCAGTGAGTTACGAACAGACGCAGAGATTGGGTAATTCCCAAACTGCCGTCTCACCGTCAGCCCACTAGGCCGAGGGATCCGGTAACGCCTAAACGACACTCCGTCCCTAAGGAGCTCTTGGGCTGGCTCCAACACTAACTGAAGATTATGACAGAGGACGTGTAACAGTTCCTCCCACGCAGGGACGCCCTGCGCAGGGGATCACACACTGGCAGTGCCTGTCCCACATTTGCTCTTCAGAAGTCTGTGAGGAATAGCAGCATCTTTGCCTCTGAGAGGTGTCTTTTCTTCCCAGGAACTACATTGAGGATGAGCTGCTTATTTGTTTCAAAAGCAGTCACAGCTCTGGCCGGTGGCTCAGTGCTTGGACCATCGTTCCGTACACCAAAAGGTTGCCTGTTAGATTCCCAGTCAGGGCACATACCTAGGTTGCAGGTTTGATCCCCTGTCGGGATGTACAGGAGGCAGCGATTGGTATTTCTTATATCAATGTTTCTCTCTCTCTCTCTCTCTCTCTCTCTCTCTCTCTCTCTCTCTCAAAAAAAAAAAAAAAATCAGTGAACATATCCTCAGGTGAGGATATAAAAAACAAAGCAATTATAGAAATTTTTGATCGCAATGAACAAGAATCCAAAAATAAAAGCTATATATAAAGTGGCTTTCCAATTTTTTGGCCCTGCAATTCTGAGAGGCAGCAGCTGTAGGGGAGGTTATTGTCCCTGCAAGTCTCAGTAGGGTACCTGAGCGTACTGGGGTGTCGAAAAGACGCCATGGCTTCCTGTCCATTTTGTATTCAGAGGCACCTATAAACCAAGAGAATTTTGCACCAAAGGAGCCCCCAAATATAATTCTAAACTCAAAAAAAATCTCACTCATTTTGGCAGAGGTGGAGCTGGAATTTAGCGTTACTTAGGGTGAATTGTGCAAACAGGATCCAGGGTGGGGGTGCGGGGTTCTTAATGATTTAAGAAAATGTAAGATAACAACTGTGCTAAGACTCCAGTGTAGGCAAGGGACATGCTAACTGTAAACCATTCTTTTCTAGATTCCCTTTTACCAATATTCGCTAAGACAGATTTTTCACCAATTAGTCTGCATTTTGTCCCAAATTGGTCAAATCTGATCATGAAATCAAATATAGATTGAAGGCTTCCAGCGAAGGGAATGTAGACAATAATATTGTAATAACGATGTAAGATGCCAGTTGGGTTCTTGAAAAGTATATGATTATCAAACGACTGTGCTGTACACCTGAACCTAATACAACATAATATTCAATGTAACCTGTAGTTGAAAAATAAAACAAGATAATAGGTTGGAGGCAGGAAGAGGGAGTTGGCTTTCTTTTGGTGGTGGCTAATGTGGGGCAATACAGAGGAAGAGGAGAGAGAAGGAAGAGAGAAAACAGGGGAGGAATGAACTGGCCCATGCTGGACTGATATGACACAGACACCAATCTGACCTTGGAGAGTGAAAGCTGGGGCGAAACGCGAGTCCACGCACCCCTACAGACACCAAAGAGCCCTGCCCCTACCAGGCACCCCAGGGCTTTGCCCCAGACCTTTTGGGATGGCCAAGTTTCTGAATCAATAACCAGGACACACAACTGAAAGGGGAGAGCATACCTGAAATGAACACTGACTCAAAAACCCAGGCCTCTGGCCATAGCTCTCTTGAACCCCAACCTCAGCCACCTGCAGCCTGAATCACCCTGGGGCCCTCTGGGAGGGGTCAGAGCACAGGAAGCACGCTCCCCACCCTCTCCTCCTTGCTCTCAGGTGGAGGCGGCTGGGAGAGGGTGGGTGATCCTCTACTTATAGCCAGGAGGTTCCGATGGCACTAGCAGCCCCTCCGCCATTGCCAAGAGGTGTCTGGGAAGGAAGCCTGCCCTGGGGTGGAGCTGGAGCTGCCATTTCCAGGCAGCCAGGCACGAAGCCTTTGGCCCACTTCCCTTTCCGATGTCAGCGCGGTGGACCCAGGGGGTCACCATGGTTTGGTTCTTGTTAAAATCTGGAAACTTTCTCTGCTTTAGGAGAGGATCTTGGATACAGAGGAGCTAGAAGACTCTTTGTAACGCCCCCAGGTTCTGCCTCAGGGAGAACACCTAGTGGTCTTTTGCAGTGGAATCTACGGAGCGAGGGGGAGAACTGGAGGGAGCTGGAGGCCTCGGCCACCTTTGGTACAGTGGTATTCTGCGTTTATTTCTACCAGTTAGTTCTCCAGCCTGGTGTAGAGCCCAAGTGCGGCCTACCCTCCAGCCCACTTCCTCCTCTCAGGGGAGACGGTGGCGGGAGGGGAAAGGGCGGCAGACTAAGCCAGCAGGGACCTGGGGTCCCGGCCCTGCACCAGCAGGCACTGGGTCATGGGGAATTCATTCCCCATCTCCAGCTTTATTTCTTTCTCCTCCAAACATGGGGATTCCACACTTTGGGTGACAACCTCTGAAATGGGGTGCAGTGTTTAAATGATACATGTGCTTCCTTCCGGGGAGAAGTGTCTGTGGCTTTCACCAGGGGCTGAGAGTCCCCCGAGGATAAAGGTCATGAGAGGGCCCTGTTCTCTGACTCGGGCAGCATGGAGCCCTCTCCTGGGCGCACCATCCGCAGTGGCCTCCCACTCGTAGCTCGGACAGAGCTCTCCGACCCACCCCTGGGACGGACAGAGCTCCCTGACCCACCTCTGGGACTCCTGCCACCCACAGCCATGATCCTTTGTATTTAACAAAGTCTTGTTTTGGCTGCTGAGCCAAGAGGCCAAGTTCCCATGGTGACACTGCCACCTGCCTCCCACTGGTCTCCAGTGTGCATGCTTTCCCAGGGTACATGTCCACGGGGGGGGGGGGGGACCCCAAGGACACTGGGCAGCTAACCCTCTAGCCACTTCTCCATCCAGAACTTTTTGTTGTTTTTGTTGTTAATCCCCACCCGAGGATATTTTTCCATTGACTTTTAAAGAGAGTGGAAGGGACGGGGAGAGACAGAGAGAAACATCAGTGTGAGAGAAAGTCATCTATTGGTTGCCTCCTGCACAGGCCAGGACCAAGGCTGGGATGGAGCCTGTAACCGAGATACATACCCTTGACTGGACTCGAACCCAGCACCCTTCAGTCTGAGGGCCGATGCTCTATCCACTGAGCCAAACCGGCTAGGGTTCAGGATCTTAACAAGAACCAAACCACAGTGATCCAGAATGTTCACCCTCACTGAAATCTAACAGGAAAGTCGGCTTTTGTACCCGGGATGCCTGGAAGTCTTAAGAGCCCAGACTCCTTCCCAGCTCTTCCCTGGGCCTCTGCTTCTCAGTTCCCCTAAACAGCCCGTGGGCTCGCCGAGCAGCCCCTACGGCCGGGGATGGTGTGAGAGTGTGGAAGCATTGTGCATAACGAACCCGTTTGTTTCCTATCTGCTCTGTATACCTATACCTGCCCTCAGCTCCAAACCTTTACACAGTTTTAATCTTCTACCCTGCGTTCTCGGCTCGGATCCCCGCACCAGGCTGCGGTCCCTGAGGGCCGGGGCTGTGTCTGGGTCAGGCTTGATGCCCCTGTTCCCATGGTGACACTGAAGGAAGGCCCTAAAGGAGCACAGCGGGAACCCAGGCCGCCCCTTTCCTCCGTCTGGTTGACATAGTGAGAGGGGCAGCGGAGTGGGGAGAAGGCAGCAAGGAGCCGGGGGCCCACAGCAGCCAGGGAACTGGCCCGCTCCTCCAGTCCACGCTCATTTCTCACTCTCTGGGGGCCCCCTCCCAGGGGCTGACATGGTGGAAAGGAAAACCCAGCTGGTCACCAACAGAAGGGCCTCCCCCAGGTTGCCACAGGGGACGGAAGGGGCACATTTGCCAAGAGATAGGGACCAGGGTGCGTGAGCCAGGGACACCCACCCCAAGGGGGAGGTCAGGTAGCCCTAAGTATGAATGGTGTGACCTTTGCCCGAAGGTCACCCAGGACAAGAGGGCCAGTTCCTCTGAAGGTGCGTCTTCCTGGGTCAAGAACCCCTTTGGCATCTGGGGAAGCCCATAGACCCCTTCTCAGAATACTGTTTTAAAATACCTATTAGATCCACAGAATTTCAGTGGGAACAATCATGTTTAATACCGGTGATCAAAATATTTGTAAGTGTAATATAGTGATACTAGAGGCCCGGTGCACGAAATTCGTGCACTGGGTGGGGGTGGGGGGGCGCGGTCCGCTCAGCCTGGCCTGTGGCCTCTCGCAGTGCGGAACCCCTAATTCCTTACCGCCCGCCTGCTTGCTGCTTCCTACTGCTCGGCTCGCTGCTCCTTAGTGCTGCCATGGAGGCTCCCGCCACCGCCGCCGCTGCACTCACCAGCCGTAAGCCCAGCTTCTGGCTGAGTGGTGCTCCCCCTGTGGGAGCACACTGACCACCAGGGGCAGCTCCTATGTTGAGCGTCTGCCCCCTGGTGGTCAGTTCATAGCGACCAGTCATTCCACCATTCAATCAATTTGCATATTAGGGTTTTATTATATAGGATATGTGCATCTTTATGAGTGCCTTAAAACAAAATCTAGGAGCAAGTCTAATACCTTCATTTTGAAGTGAAGATGAATTTAAATGACATTTCAAGGTACCCCACAACAATCATAAATGATATGAAAATATCTGTGATGTCTACGGGTGACAAAGTCACAGGCGCTACTGTGGTTTGACACCCACACTCATACTGGAAGAAAATGCTCCAATTCAGTGGAAGTGGAGTGAAAATTAAGGTGTCATTTATCCTGACGGAGGCTCACTGACGCCTTTGAATCTATCTGTGGAGCTGCAGGGTTAGGAATCCTGACCCTGGGTCCTCCCACAGTCACAGGACAACAGCAGGACTTCCGGGAAAGTGGCTCTCAAACTGGCGACACGAGAGAATCGCTGGTGAGTGACACCAGCCCTGCTCCTGACCACCTGACGGGGACTCCCTGAGGATAGGGCCCTGGCAGCCGGTGGTGTTGTTTATTTAAACTCCCCACCAGCCACCAGCCAGAGAAACAGCCTCCAGAGGAGTGAGCCCCACTGTGTTAGAGGCCCGGACACAAGAGCAAGCCTGGGCATTGCTCCCAAGACCGGAGCCTGGGCATCACTGCCCACCCGTCAAGCCTTCACCTGCTGGTAGCTGGTCCCAGGTGGGGCCTTGTACTGGGCACAGAGAACATCCTCGACCCACCTCCTCCTGGCCTGGGGCTGGTGGTGCTCTTTCTCGGGTGGGGCCCTCCTTCTAAGCTATCACACCCTGCACCGCTGTACCTACTCTCCCCTCTGAGCCCCACACCTCGGTCCATCTACAGCCTCTCCCGACCTCCCTCTCCCACAGGTGACTGCCCTGCGGCACTCCAGGCACCGCTGACATTGTGCTCTGTGGAAATGGTGCCCCTGGAGTTGTGCAAGGAGGGGAACTGCCACCCCAATTAGAATGAAACGCCTGAGGAAGCTCTGCCTCCAGCTCTGCTCCCGCTGCCTCCCGGCTTCTGGCACCGGCCCTGGCTCACCCTGGACAGTATTCTGTGCTCTGCGCCTCAGTCCCCACGTAGAGGAAGGCGCAGCGGAGTCATCATTCTGGACGCTTCCATTGAAGATTCTTCTGCACAACCCGTTCACTTGTTTCATCATTTCAATCTACAAATGTCTGAGTACCTACTGTGTGCTAGGTGCTTGAGCAATATCAATGAAGAAAAGGTACAAATCTTTGCCCTCATGGAGTTTACAATTTAGCAGGATGGGAATGGGGAGTGAGGGTGACACTGATACATCACAGTTAAGGAAATCAGACAGCGTGCTGTGGGGCAGGGGGTGAGGGGGGACCGCAGGGAACGTTCAGAGTAAAGAGGTCAGGTGGTTAGAAGTGAGTTGTGCTCTTTTTTATTTTATTTTATTTTATTTATTTATTTTTATTTTTATATTTTATTGATTTTTTTACAGAGAGGAAGGGAGAGAGATAGAGAGTTAGAAACATCGATGAGAGAGAAACATCGACCAGCTGCCTCCTGCACATCTCCTACTGGGGATGTGCCCGCAACCCAGGTACATGCCCTTGACCGGAATCGAACCTGGGACCTTTCAGTCCGCAGGCCGACGCACTATCCACTGAGCCAAACCGTTTTATTTTATTTTATTTTTTAACATCATCAATCAGCTGCCTCCTGCATGCCCCCTACTGGGGATCAAGCCCACAACCAAGGTTAGGGTGAGGTGCACTTTTTTTAAAGTAATGTGGTCAGGGGTGCTCATCCGAGAAGGTGACCTGTGAGTGAAGACTTGAAGGAGGGGAAGAGCGAGCCAGATGGAGAGCTCGCCCATGCAGGTGCCTGGGCGCACGTGCCTCCTTCCAGAGGAATACAGAAGCTAACCTCACGCCCTGGGGAGACACTGCGAAAAGTCTCAGGCCTGTCCCCCCTTCCTGGGGAAACAAGGAAGAAATGAAGGAAGGGGCTTTAGGAACTTCAAGTTCAAAAGCAAGGAGCAAAGAAACAAAAATTGAGTTCTTATTGTCTGGAAAAGACAATACGACAATGGCGTGGGCCTGCTCTAGTGAGAGCTAGCACAGCCAGCCTCCACCCAGCAAACAATGGGGGAAGTGGGGCCGAGGAAGTGAAACTCATGAGCCAGAAACCTTGGAAGGCCCACCCCACCCAGGCCCAGCAGCTCTGGGCGGAGGGCCGGACGCCCAGCCCCAAGGCCAGGCCTTCTCCCTACTCCGTCCTGGCACCTGTGTTGGGCCACCCTATCACCTTCCCTCTCCCTGTGCTCCTTGCATTCACCAAGCACAGTCCTGTGTCAGGGGCCTTGCATTGCTCTTGTCTCTGCCGCCAGAGATTTCTGCCACTCACTGTCACCTCAGTCCTGCTCTCAAATGAAGACCCTCAGAGTGGCCTTCTCTGCCCATCCTTAGTCTATAAAAACAGCCGCCACCTCTCCCGCCTGCTCCTCTCTATCGCTATCCTGACTGCCACTATCCGACATCGTATTATCTATCAGTGTATCGGTTGTGTCTTCAGGCAGCAGCAAGGGAGCTCCATGGGGGCAAAAACTGTGTCACAGTCATCACTGCATCCCTAGAGTCTGGACCAGTGCCTGGCACCCACCAAGCACTCTGCTCAGCCCTTTCTTGGCTTAGGACAGTGATGGCGAACCTGTGACACGCGTGTCAGAGGTGACACGCGTGTCAGAGGTGACACGCGAACTCATTTTTTGGGTTGATCTTTCTTTGTTAAATGGCATTTAAATATATAAAATAAATATCAAAAATATAAGTCTTTGTTTTACTATAGTTGCAAATACCAAAAAATTTCTATATGTGACACGGCACCAGAGTTAAGTTAGGGTTTTTTAAAATGCTGGCACGCTGAGCTCAAAAGGTTCGCCATCACTGGCTTAGGAGATGCTGCAGAAACTACCCAAGTGCTAACCCGATTCTCTGGAAATGCTTTTTTCACAAAAGATACTCACCATATACTGGGTTGAATAGAGTCCCCCCAAAATTCATGTGCACTGGAAGTTCAGAATGTGACCCTAGCTTGAAAATAGGGTCTTTGCGTGTATAATTGAGTTAAAATGAGGTCATCCTGGATTAGGATAGGCCCTAATCCAGTGGTTCTCAACCTTCTGGCCCTTTAAATACAGTTCCTCATGTTGTGGTGACCCCCAACCATAAAATTATTTTCGTTGCTACTTCATACCTGTAATGTTGCTACTGTTATGAATCGTCATGTAAATATCTGATATGCAGGATGGTCTTAGGTGACCCCTGTGAAAGGATCGTTCGACTGCCAAAGGGGTCGCGACCCACAGGTTGAGAACCGCTGCCCTAATCCAATTGTCCTCATAAGAAGAAAAAATGTGGACATCGAGGGAAGAAGATGTGAGACAGAGGAGAAGGCCATGTAACCATGGTGGCAGAGATGGAGTGAAGCACCCACAAGGCCATGATGGCAGCGCCCCCCCACCCCCACCCCCACCCCCACCCCACTGCCCCAGGAGCTAGGAAAGGGGAAAGGATACCTCCTACAGCCTTCAAAGGGGGCATGGCCCTGCTGACACCTACCCTCTGACTTCTAGTCTCCAGAACTAAGAACAAAAGCATTTCTGGTGTAAGCCAGCCAGTTACGGAGCTCTGTAGGGCAGCCCAGAGAAGCTGACACCCGAGTGTTATCCGGAACTTGTCTCATAAGCGGCCAGAGATGGGTCACTCCGTTGGCTGGGCGCCCACCCCCGGAGGGCCCCGGAAGCAGTAGGCCTGCCCTGCCCTCGAGGAGCCAGGAACCACGGGAAGACGTGGTTCACAGCTTGTTCCTGCCAGGACGTCCTGCCCATTCTCAAAACTGCTCTTCCAGAAGAAGGAAGTGCTGGGCCTGCAGGGAAGCAAGTGACATGGTGGAGGCAAATGCTGACTGAAAGGAAAGTGTTGAGTCCCTGTCAGCAGGATGTCATCACAGAGCGGCGCTGACCACTGCACACACAGTGCCAGTCACGTCTGTCATTTCAGATGCTCCAACTACATTTTTAAAAATGATTTGATTGAAAAAAATAAAAATAAAAAAATAAAATGATTTGATTGATTTCAGAGAGGACAGGAGAAGGAGCAAGGGATAGAAACATCAATGATGAGAGAGAATCATTGACTGGCTGCCTTCTGCACGCCCCACACTGGGGATCAAGCCCGAAACCCGGGCATGTGCCCTGACCGAGACTCCAACCATGACCACCTGGTTCATAGGTTGACGCACTACCACTGAGCCACACTGGCCGGGCTTTTGAGATATTTTTTAAATATATTTTATTGATATTTTACAGAGAGGAAGGGAGAGGGATAGAGAGTTAGAAACATCGATCAGCTGCCTCCTGCACACCTCCCACTGAGGATGTGCCCGCAACCAAGGCACATGCCCTTGACTGGAATCGAACCTGGGACCTTTCAGTCCGCAGGCCGACGCTCTATCCACTGAGCCAAACCGGTTGGGGCTTGAGATATTTTTATTCTTCTTCCATACTAAGCCTTCAGAATCCAGATGTGCACAGCTCCCCTCAGTCCAGACCAGCAACATGCCACGTGCGGCTAGAGGAGGCCACACTGGACATGCAGCCGGGGAGGCCTCCAGACAGACCAGCTGTGCCTCACATGGGCCCGTGGGCCTCCAGGGCTCCATCCATGAGCGCTGGGAAGTCCGTTAATTCCCCCGACACTGCTGGCCAAAATTCAAGCCCCTGTGCTTTTTCCCCAGGAGAAGTCCGATGGTTTTACTAGATTTTCAAAGGCGTCTGGGCCCTCCCATGAAGTGAAGAACAGCTGCAGTGGTTACGGACGCTTAGGCTGAGGACGAGCCCCGCTCCTTCACGTGGGGGTCCAGGAGTCTGTGACAGAGAAGGGGGCGCCTTATTCAAGGGAACATATCGTTTCATGACACAGTTTGGACTAAACGCCACAGTTCGGGATTCTTTTAGCTGCCCCCCCGCCCCCACCCCCACCCCCACTCCCTGCCCCGGCCTCCCACGCTCCTGCCCCAGCCGCTGAGGGCAGCTGAGATTCTCGGTGTGACATCAGCAGCGAAGAGTGTGTGTGTGCATGTGTGTGTGGGGGGGGCGGGGGGGACTGAAGTCAGCAAACAGTAGTTTCCACAGCTTCTGTGCCTACAAGGGTGACACATTCTTTTGTACTCGTCTTTGTTCTCATACGAGTTTCCACAGAAATGACAGCTTCCTCTTTTTTTTTTCTCTTGTCCCATCTTCCTCATCAAGAGCCTAACATCTATGAGTCTCCACCTGCCCCTCAGAGGGAGGCTCCTTCACCCCCTCCACCCATCACCCAGGGCAGACCTACACTGAAGGCTCTTTTATGAGGGTCCCCAAATCCCGCTGCTCCTCAGAATCGCCTGGGGGTGGGGTGGGGGCGGGGGAACTCCACCTGAGCCTCTGGAACGGCCCAGGATCCTCTCCTGATGGCGGATTCCGTTTGCGTTCGCCTTTGGCCTGTTTCTCGTCCCTAAGGCGGTGGCATGGCAGAGGGGGGCAGGCTTGGCCACCACCTGAAGTGTGAAGCTGGCTCCCTGTCACTTTCTAGCTCTGTGACTTCGGGCGATTTTTGTGTTAACCTCTGAGTCTCTGTTTCCTTACCTGCAGAAGGGAGCCAGCATGAGATTAAATCGTCCGCAGCTGTAAGAGCCCTGCTCTCGGTCCTCCCAGATGCTCACCTCCACCCTCTTCCCCCCCACCACACCCCATGCCCCCCCATCTAACTGGGATGTTTCTTTGAAGAATGTGGCCCAGTGGCTTGAAGAAGAACCAGACGTTTCAGACACCAGCATATTTCGGGTGAAGACACTTCCCTGACTTCCACCCAAGATGCCGAAGGATGGAAAAAAGAATATTCCTGAAACCAGTTTCTGTCTTGACACGATCCCAAGCAACACTCCGGATTTCCCACCCAGTCAGTGGCTGGACTCTTCCAATTTCCTTCGACAGCAATGTTAACGTTGACTCACTCAGAGATAATGTAATTTTTTAAAGTCCATAAACTCCCAAGTAAGACATTGTTTCAGAAAGTCCCATATTGGATTCCTCTCAAAGATCCCCTGAGAGCCCTAACAGGTTTGGCTCAGTGGATAGAGAGTCAGCTGCAGACTCAAGGGTCCCAGGTTCCATTCCGGTCAAGGGCATGTACCTTTGGCTGCAGGCACATCCCCAGTGGAGGTGTGCAGGAGGCAGCTGACTGATGTTCTCGCTCATCGATGTTTTCTAACTCTCTATCCTTCTCCCTTCTTTTCTTGTAAAAAATCAATAAAATATATTTTAAAAAAAAAGATCCCCCGAGAGGGCTGCCATGAGGAACAGCATGGGTTTCCCCATCCCGGTGCTGGGTGATGACGGGGGAGCAGGAAGCAGCCTCGCCTCCCAGAACGTCCTGACATCCACACTTTCCTCCCCTCCCCCTTGCTCGGACCTCATCCCATACAGGCCAGGCTCCTCCTGGCCCCTGGACACCACTGAACCATCCTGGCCGCAGTCCTCCTCGTCACACGAGCCTCTGTTCCTCCCCAGCCCTTCTCATCCTTCACATCTCGCCTCCTCCCAGAAATTTCCAGGCCTCCCCAGGTCCCTAGGTTTGCAGGCTCCTTCTCCTGAGTTCCCAAAGCCTTCGTTACCTGCCCGTCCTCCTGACCTCTTTACTGGAAGCTGGAAGCCTGGGTTCCTAGGCAGGGCCCAGGACAGGCACCAGGCACCTTGCACAGAAGTGTTCAGTAAAGTTTAACTGATTGCTGGATCCCATAAGCCCTCCAAGGGGTGGAAGTGGAAATTCACATTAACTTAGGGCCTCGTCTAAATTATATCAGCCTGAGAACCGGGCCTGCCAGATTCACGTTTAGGTCAAGACCCATCCAACCTGAAGTTGCATAAGAGAGGAAACAAGAGTTGCTACAAAACAGCCTAACCACAGTGTGCACATATCTTGTTTGTTATCTGCAGTGACGCGTTCGGTTTCAGACGCATAGGCCTATTGCAAGATTCGTGTTCCGGTTCAGGCACTAGGTCTTAGATCAGCTATTAGATCAGCTGGAGGCCGTGAGGGATGAGCCTCTACACAAGGTTAGACCTCTGTCACTTTCAGAAAAACTTTCATAAATGGGCTTCCCTTCAGCAAAATGAGCCACGAAGTCAAGGCAGAAACATGTTGAAAAGGAAAAAAAGAAAAAAAAAATCCTGCCCAGGGTGTGTTTTTCCTGAGTCATTAGCTTATTTTAGTTCATGGGCATAATGTTGTGTAATTAATCTAGGTTCCCTTTTCTCATTGGTTGCTAGGAAGCTTAGAGTCAACCCTGTGACCCCACCAAAATGAGGATGTCAATTTCCGTATTAGTCTCTTCATGGATCCATTTTATGTTCATCTCTCCGCCTTTTTCTCTATTTTCATCATCAAAATTTGTCTTAAGTCCTGTTTAAAATAAGGATGTGGGTAAGAGAAGGAAAAAATGGTCCTTGCCCTTGAGGAATCAAGAATAGATAAATAAGGAGCTAAGTAACAATAATGAAAAAGATATTATGAGAGTTAACATTTATTTAGCACTTATGCAAGGCAGTATGGTATGTATCATCTGACTAAATTCCCCCAACAGGCTCACCGAACTGTTTTTCCCCAAAATTAGTATTATAGATGGAGAAAGGGAACCCGAGAGAGATTAAGTCATGAGGCCAAGACCACACAGCTGTTGAATGGTGTCAACGTAAGAAACATTCAAATCTGTAGATAATTTTTGTGAGTTTGAGCCAAACTGACGACAATCACCAGGAAGCAAAACCTCAAGGGATTGAGATAATGCTCCAGAGAATGGCAGTTTTGCATCTTATTTTATACATTACAATCCAAAGAGAAGACACAAGTGGGTTACATGAAACCCATTGGTGATAGATTAGGGAGGTGGGAGAAAGCAAAGCGCAGAGTGTGGGGTGGGGTTGGGCGCTGACCTCTGGGATTGGATAAAGAGTAAAATGAGCCCTGGCCAGTGGGCTCAGTTGGTTGAGCTTCGTCCCGTGTGCCCAAGGGTCCCTGTTCGATTCCAGGTCAGGGCACATGCCCAGGGATCGGGTTTGGTCCCTGGTTGAGGAGTGTGTGGAAGGCAACCAGTCAATGTTTCTCTCTCACATTGATGTTTCTCTCTCTCCCTCCCTCTCTCTCTAATCAATTTTTTTAAAAAAGCAAAATGATAGATATATACCTCTTTTACATAGGTGTGTACATTGGTTGGTCTCTGAGGTGTCCAGAGAAAGAGAAGTTGCCCTGACATTCCAAAGGTATGTTTTTGTAGATGCCAAAAGACAGTAGGCTTCATTCAGGTGAAAGTTGACCTTTGTCAAGGAAGATACCAGCCTAGTACATGACCACCCACCATAAACTGCTTTTAGTGAAGAAGTTTTCATTTCAGACCATCCTATGGGGTTACTTTAGGTCTCTGAGTGTGTAAGGCCATCCCACAGGCCTCCCCTGAGCTTGTCAAGTTTAGTAGGTGCTCCCTTTTCATCCACAATAGTATAGCTGGCCCTAAGTCCAAGTGTGGGTGATGCCAAAGCTTGGACTCATAGGCACGATATCTACAAAATCAAATGTTAGGGGCAAAAAGTGAAGGTGCCACAGTGGGGTTTGTAGAGAGTCAGTGGAGTTAACAGTAACTTCGGGCCAGCCTGCCCTAACATATGCCAATGTCTTTGACTCAAGCAGAGAATATTATTACTAGGTACATAGCACCTTGGTTGTAATAACAAACAGCTAAGAAAGCAAAGAGCCTGAGGGTCCCCATGCTCCTGCTGCTAACTTCCCCTCAAACCCAGGCTTCAGGGAGTTCACGGGCAGCACACCCGCTGAGGGCAAGGACTGTGTCTCATTGTTGATGCTGCAGATGAAGACAGCTATACCCAAACCCACAGGACTATATTCTGATCACATCCATAACTGCACATCCCAGGCCTATAACTTCTTTAATGAAAGGTTTGTAAGCCCAGCCTGTCTACTGTTCTGGTGCATCTAGGTTAGCACACCTTTGAAATATCAGAAGTAACACCCCTCAAAGGCATGACCACCCTCCTGTAATCCCATCCCCACCTTACTTTTGTGTAGGCCTCCCAGGTGTAAGACCCGTGGGGTCAGACTGGACCTGGTTCAGCAACCTCAGTACTTGAGTTCTGGCTAGGAAAGAATCCAGAGCCAAGACTCAAACTATAAGAGAACATTTCTTTAGAAAATCACAGAGGTAGAAGAAGTAATTCGTAGAAGAAATGGGCTTAGGAAACAAGTTACAGAGGCAAAGGAAGGGCCCTAGGAGCTTGAGACTGAGGAGGGCAATGGTAACAGGCCTGGGAGGATGGGGAAGGCAAGGGCGTGCTCCGGGAGGGAGAGCGCTCTAAGTCCTCCCTCCTAAGGGTTTGAAGGGTGGAGATGTTAGGGGAGGTCCCAGGGCAAGATCTCAGTAGACTATTCGGCAGCTTCCAGGTGTGTCCTTTCAGGGTCTAGGTCTCCACTATTGATTGGTCAGTGCTGGGGGAGAGGTGGGATCATTATCCAATGCAGCTGGTCCTGAGGTCAGCCATGGGGTCGCTGGTCTGGTTTTGTTGCCTTTCTGGGCCTGGAACTGAATGGACTTTAAAAAAGGCTTGGTGGAAGAATTATGGGGACACATAGCTGCTGCCTCCAAGACAAGGGCCTGCATGACATCCTGAGAAGGAGAGCCCTGTGCCAGGGGAGGGAGGGGAGGGAGGGGAGGGAGGGCCCCCATCCTGTGCACTCCCTGCACATCCGGGCGGGACTGACGTGGGTGGAGCAGGGACGTTGGAGTCAGTCCTGCAACTCCTCTTGATTCTTCTGTGAGGCCGTTAAGAACTAGGGTGTCAATGACCTTCTACTGTGAATTCCAACTTGAAGAATCACATGAAAACACACCTTCCCTCCCCTCCACAGCATGGAATGCGTCGACTCCGGGGCAAAGTGGCCTAATGAGCGAGTGAGTGAAGCAACATCAAAAGGACCTGAGTACAGCCAAGACCCCTCTCTGACCCTGTGTGTCCAGATCTTAAGCCGAAGCCCCAATTTAAAAGGCGGGCGTCTCTCCCAGGGCCCTGGGCGGTCCCTCGGGTCTGTCTCTTGCTGCAACCGCGTTTGGACGGAACAGACCCAGGCACGCTCCTTTTTCCAGGTTCCGACCACCCTCCAACCTCTTCCCTAGTCACCACCTTCGGAACCACCTCAGCCATCCTCAGCCTCGAGACCAGCCAACATCATTTTTCCTACCTTTACTCCTTATTGCAGCACAACCATGAGCTCCCAGATTCGTCAGAATTATTCCACCGAGGAGGCGGCTACGGTCACCCCGCTGGCAACCGGCTCCTGCGGGCCTCCTACATGCACCTGTCCCAGGGCTTCTGTTTCCACCCTGATGATTGGCTCTGGAGGGCGTGGGCCACTTCCTCACACACTGGCAAAGAGTGAGGGCGCCCAGCATCTCTTTTTAAAAAAATATGTTTTTATTGATTTCAGAGAGGAAGGGAGAGGGAGAGAGAGAGAGAGAAACATCAATGATGAGAGAGACTCATTGATCAGCTGCCTCCTGCACATCCCCTGCTGAGGATGGAGCCCACAACCCAGGCATGTACCCTGACTGGGAATCAAACCGTGACCTTCTAGTTCATAGGTTGATGCTTAACCACTGAGTCACCCCGGCCGGGCCCAACATCTCTTAAAGATGTACAACTAGCGTAACAGCCACCTTCTCTTCCAGGATGACATGCTGGAGCCGTCTCAAGATGAGTGGGCAAAACTCAGGATGTCATGGAAGCCGCCATGGGAGCCGCCCTGGCCTTGGAGAGGAACCTGAGCCAGGCCCTTCTGGGTCTGCAGGCCCTGGGTTCTACCCGCACAAACCTCTGTGACTTCCTGGAGAACCACTTCCTGGATGAGGAGGTGAAACTCATCAAGAAGATGGGCGACCACCTGACTCACCTCTGCAGGCTGCCGCCCCCAGGCTGGGCTGGCCAAGTACCTCTTCCAAAGCCTCACCTTCCAGCAGGACTAGGAGCCTTTGGAGCACAGGGGCCTTTGAGGAGCCCCTCTTCATTTCCCTGGTGTCTGGCTTTGGCCTGTGTCTCTCCCTGAAACCACTAGCCATCCTTTTAACCACCCTGGAGTCCTCTCCCATGCATTGGGCCACATGGAAACAATAAGGCTTTTTGCAGCAAAATAATAAATAAATAAATAAATAAATAAATAAATAAATAAATAAATAAATAAATAGAAGGTGGGTGTCTCAACCAAAGCTTCAGGAAGGACCCCCCTTGTTGATTAAAGCTCACGTTTCCAGAGGAGATTGGCGTCCTTGTTCATCTCAGAGCAGCTGGCATAGAGCCATTCCTTCCTCTCCACAGCCAGGTGGACCCTCCCTCCCCTGGTTCGTTTACAAGTCCCGTCCGGAGCAGTGCATTTCCCCCAACACCACACACTCTGTGCTCTGCGCCTGGCACTGCTCTCAGAGCGGGGGCTCCACGACTCTGTTCCTGCCCTCCCAGAGCTGGCATTCTTGGCCTTCCCACCTTCATTTCCTCCGTGAATCTGCCCCTCCCAAATCATGACCTGCAGCTGGGACCTGAGGCCAAGGGTGGCCCATCATCACCTCAGATACATGACTCGTTGAATTTTTCTCTCTGGCCTCCTGCACTTTACATCCCCGTCCCTGCCAATGACACCATCACTCCTCACCAGTCACCCCAGACAAAGCTTCGGCGGCCATACAAGTGGGTGGCACCTACTGAGAGCTATGTTCCAGGCACATTGCTATCTAATTTAACGCGCATCACCAAGCGATGAGGTGAGTGAGCTCCTTAGAGGAGAAAAGGGAAGCTCAGAGAAGTTCATTACTTCGCCCAAAGTCACACAGCTAGAAAGTAGCATCACCAGAACTCAGATCCAGATCCATTTCCAACGAACAGCAGGTTTTTCTTCAGTGTGTCCAAAAACCCTCAGGAATCCCTGAGACCTTTGCAGGGGTCTCTGAGGTTGCAACTATGTTCACAACAATAGTAAGATATTATTTGCCTTTTTAACTGTCATTTTCTTACAAGGGTACCATGGGTTTTCAGAAGCTACGTAATATGTGGTATCACAATAGACTGACTGCAGAGACAGATATAAGCATCCAGCGAGCTGTCTTTCTCATAAGCTGGACATCAAAGAGACTTGAAAAAACGTAAAAAGCCGTTGCCAGTGTGGCTCAGTTGGTTAGGCATCGTCCCATGCACTGAAGGGTTGCCAGTTCCTTTCCTGGTGAGGGCACATGCTCGAGTTTCAGGCTCCTTCCCTGGAGGCAGCCAATCAATGATTCTCTCTCATCATTGAAGTTTCTATCCCTCTCCCTCTCTCTTCCTCTCTCTCTAAAAATTAATAAACAAGTTGCACACTCATTCACTGAGGTTCAGTTAAAAATAATGTAAAAAAAAAAACTTCTCACTAGTTTTTTTTTCATTTTGGAATATATAGTTAATATAAAATATGTTAACATGCAATGGATTTGTTATTTAGATTTTTTCTTAGTTTTAATGTCTAATATGGTAAACATCAATGGATATAACCCACAGCAACAACATTCAATACTTTTAAAAAGTATAAAGTGGTCTGAAAATCACAAAGTTTAAGAGCCACTGACCTGAAGCTTCTTTTACTGTCTTTCTTTGCATTTCCTCAGCATCTCACATCTAAATTTGTTTTCGAACCTTCAGATGTTTTCTGGCCTCCAGGCTGCCCTTGACCCTCACAGATAGCAGCCGCTATTTGTGGGTTTCTCTTGCTGTTTTCTGCCCAACGTTCCTGGTCTTTTTTACTATTTTAAATTATGGTTACATATTATATTTATTTTTAACATTTTAGGACAAATAATTTAATATGACATGTGCTCCCATGTGTATTGTATATCACTTTAGCAGTAATTCATATCCCTTGAAAATTCATGGTTAAATTTATTTCTTCAAAGTGTGGACGAAAAGGGGCCACATGCTAACCTGACTAGCTCAGGGAGGGCCTGTGTAGGCGGCCTTGCAAACTCAGACCTAAAGTAACCACAAAGGAGGGTCTGAAATTAAAACTTTTAAAACTAAACGCAGATTATGGTGGGTAATCATGTCCTAGGTCATTATCTTCCCTGACAAAGGTCAATCTTGACCCTAATTGAGCCTGTCTATTGTCTTTTTGCATCTACGATAACATGCCGTTGTAATGTCAAAGTAATTTTTCTTTTTCTGGACCCCTCAAAGCCCAGGCACAGCTCTGTGGAGACCACAGATCCCCTCATTGCTATTGAGTTCATTGTTGACTGTTAACTATCCTGCACCTACCTAAGTACAAGAAGTGTGTGCCTATCCTTTTACTTTTTATCCCATCCCAGAGGTTTCCCTGCTTTGCTTTCTCCCGCCTCCCTAATCTATCATCAATGGATTTCACGTAACCCACTGACATCTCTTTGGACTGTAATGTATAAAACAAAGTGCAAAACTGCCATTCTCTGGAGCGTTACCTCAATTGGTTGAGATTTTGCTTCCTGGCATTTGTCGACAGTTTGGCTCCAATAAACTCACAAAAATTCTTCACAGGTTTGAATGTTTCTTACAGTGACAAGAGAATCATGCTTAAAATATTCAGGAGAACTACCAAAACAGGACTGTTTTAAGACAGTGGTTCTCAGATTAAGCTCTCATCAGTTACCAGGAGGCCTAGTTGAAACCTAGATTGCTAGCTCCACCCAGAGTTCATAGGTCTGGGGTGGGCCCTAAGAGTTTGCATCTGCAACAAGTTTCTAGTTCCTGCTGCTGATCCAGGGACCACACTTTGAGAATCACTGTTCTAAGGAAATAACTCCCAGTTTCTATTTTTTTAATATATGTGTTTTATTGATTTCAGAGACGAAGGGAGAGGGAGAGAGTTAGAAACATCAATGATGAGAGAAAAATCATGGATTGGCTGCCTCTTGCACACCAATCGAGCCCACAACCTGGGCATGTGCCCCGACAGGGAATCGAACCGTGACTTCCTGGTTCATAGGTGGACGCTCAACCACTGAGCCATGCCAGCCAGGCTACCAGTTTCTATTTTTTACTCAATTGAATTGCCATACACATGTTTGCTTCACGTGAGCTTCATATAATAGCAATATTACATATTCTCATTCAAAATGGGGCTTAGTGAGAACTCACTGGTGACTTGAATTGGTTGGTGATTTTTTTATTTTTTTGAGATTGATATCTTTCTCCTCAGGCATGGTGTAAGAAGTCTTTTCTTTCTTTATTTATTTATTTATTTATTTATTTATTTCTGTAGTCTTTTCATCGCAATGACAGAAACTCAACTTGAATTGATAAGCATAAGAGGAAATCTATGGAGTGGGTCAGGGCTTCAGGCCGGCCTTGGGTTCGGGCATTACAGTCATTATCAGGAGTCTGTCTGCTTTTGGGGCTCTTTCCTCATATCATCTCTGCTCTTAGGCAGGATCTCCCCCAACATGGTGACAGGGTGGCCCCAGCAGCTGCAAGCCAGGCTCGGACCAGCCTGGGAATCTCTGTGGAAAGATAAGGATCCTCTATTCTAGCAAAGTCCAAGGGTTGACTATAGCCTCGATTGCTTTTGTGTGTGGTAAAATACACAGGCCCCAAAATTTACCGTTCTAATAATTTTCAAGTGTACAGTTCTGTGGCATTAAGTGCATTCACATGTGCAATTGTTACCACCATTGTTCTTTCGGGGTCACGGTCTGCTGGTTTTCCTCTAAGAAACCACCCATGCCCAACTCCATGCGGTTTGGTGGGCTTCCTCTGTGTCAGCTCCGGGCGTGCGTATGAAACCCACGCCTGGCCAATGAGAGTTGTCTCTCAGGCCACAGTGTTTGATGCAGGGACAGCCCAAGACAGAAGCTGGGTCAGTGGGTGGATACTCATCATCCTGGGTTATGTCGAAACTACTGGGAGAGGGGACTCTTCCTTAATGTTGCCAAGCTGGTGAGATGTCAGCCTGGTGCTCCCAGGAGCCGCTCATAGAAGGAGATTGCCTGAAAACCAAAAGAGAAAATCAGATCCAGACACAGGGGAGGAGAGAAAGATACTGAGGCCTCGGTTATTCACGCCTGCATAGAGCCTTCTTCTTTTCCTTCCTTACAAAGAGTCCCAATTAACACAGTATAGTCCTCAGAATACTGATCCCCTGCGTCTACCCTCAACACGTCCATGTTCTGATCATCCTAATCCCTAGAACCCGGGACTATGTTACATGGCAAAGGGAACTTAAGGAACTTAAGGCTGCAGATGGGATTCATGCTGCTAATCAGATGATCTTAAAATAGGACTAGCCTGGACGATCCAGGTGGGACCAATGTGATCACAGGAGCCCTTCAAAATGGAAGCGGGAGGGGAGGCAGAGGCCAGAGTGACGGGATGTGAGGAGGACGGGATGTGAGGAGGACGCGACTCACCTTGGCTGGCTTTCAAGACGAAGGGGCCACAGGCCAAGGACGGCAGAAAGCTTCTAGGAGGTGGAAAAGGTAAGGAAAGAGGTGCTTAGGAACGCAGCCCTGCCAACACTTTCGTTTTAGCCCAGTGAGACCAACGTCCGACTTCTAACCCGAACAACCGTGAGGAAATTCATCTGTGTCGTTTGTAAGCTGCCCACGTTTTGGTCATTTGTTAAAGCAGCCACCACGGGTGTGGTGGTTTGTTACAGTTTAGTTTAGAAAGTGAAAACGCCTGTATTTTACCAGTTGCCTCCTAACAAAGCCCTGTTACATCCCAGCCACTGGCTCCACCTGCACACAGCCAACTCCGTGCTGGGCCACCAGGTCTGGCCCAAGCCTCTCAGCCTCCTGTCTCCAGAAGTGCTTCTTTCAGTATTTTCCTCAGTCGTGTTTTCTTGTTTTCCTCTCTGGGCCTTTGGTGTTACACTGGACCCAACCCTCCTTCCATCTCTTTCTCCACAGGGAGCCATGCTCTTCCTTCTGCCCATTGTAACCCCACCGACCCTTCAGGGCTCGGCTCTAGTCCCACCTCCCCTAGATGGCCGTCATCCTCAGCCCCCACACACAAACGCTCCTCTGGTGGGGACCGCTCCCGCCTGTGCTCTTGCCGTTCAGATGTGAGAGGACGTTGTCTTGCCTGGCATGGGCTGCAGATCCTCGAGGGCCTGCCTCTTCCCAGACTGTATCGCAGCACCTCCAAGCCCTCTCCTTAGGAGAAATCAGCTCTGAGAAGGCAAGCGATGCCCTGAAGTCTCTAGGCTTTCAGTCCACAGATCTTTCCACTTTTCCCCTCTGGCCTCCAGGCCCAATCTAGAGAGTCGTTGCATGTGTGGCTGTTTGACTGCTTGCTATCTCCACCGCCAGCAGCCAGCCCGGCCGCCATTCAGCATGGCTCCCTTCCCGCACTGCCCCTAAACCAGTCTTTGAGCCAAGTCTGGTTTGTATGAGCAGAACCAGGGCTGTCCTCCAGGCCCAGCACAATAAGATGAGGTCTGTGTGTCCTTTCCCTCCTCTCCTGTGCGGCTTGAATGAGTTACGCTTAGGGACCTGGACTCACTGTGGGGTGATCTATGGTTTTTTGTTGAGCCCTTTGTACTAACCACAGAAAGAAAGCGAATGTTAAGTGACTTGAGTGAGATCCCTGCTCTTCTCCGAGCCTTGGTTTTTTTAATCTGTAAATTAAGGAGTTTGTGCCTTTATGCTCAACCTCACTGGTTACTCACAAAAATGCAAATTAAAACAGGTGCCATTTTCACCCACCAGGTAAGCAAAAAGTTACATCTAATGTTGGCGAGTATGTGGGGAAACATGTGTGCACTACGTGTGGGAATATGAATTGCTGCAACTCTTGGGGAGAATAATGTGGTAATGTCTTAAAGTAAGAATTATGCACACTGCTAGAGGTCAGGATGGAGGGTACCCCTGGGAGGGCCTTATTGACCCAAAGGGAGTGTGAGGTGGCCTCCGCAGGTGCTGCCAATGTTCCATTTCTTGGTCTGAGTACTGGCACCACTTGTGTGTTCTATTGGTGAGAATTCATTAAACTATACATTTATGATGCACGTTCTTTTTGGGATGTATGTTATACCCCAGTAGAAAGTTAAAATAATGTATGCATGTCCTTTGGTCCCATAATTTCACTTTTAGAAATCTACCCTACAAAAATAAAAGCACCAATAGGTAAGGTTTTATTCACAAGCATGTTTATTGTTTGTAGTGGCATGAAATTTGAAAACAACCTGACTACTTACTCATCAGAGGAAACAGGTGAATAAATAGGGTATACCCATGCGATGGACTCGGAAGCAGCTTATTAATGAATTAAGTGGGGGTAAAAAGTTGCAGAGTAAGATGGATAATATGATTCCATTTTTCTAAAAGAACAAACTTGAAGGAGCCAGTGTTCCTGTTTGTATCTGAGCACAGATAAAGGTGCAGAAGGCACCCACCGCTGTTCACTTAGGGGCAAGGCTGGAGGAGGAGGAGGGGGGATTTTTACGTGTCTCTATGCTTCACTCGTAACAAGCATATATTTTCCTTTGTTTAATTTAAAATTTTAGTAAACCAAGAAAAAGGAAGATGGGGGATCCAGGTCAGAGAGGCTCCCCATGGGGAGAGCAGTGAAGGGAAGCCCAGGCTGATGGCTGAGCATCAGATTTAGAGAATAGTCGGTGAGAACAGAGCAGGAAGGAAGGGGCTCTTGGAGGGAGGTGTTTGGGGAAAAGAATGAATAGACAATTGATGGTGAGTTTGACATCCAGGATCTAAAGGCAAACACGGAGGGAGCAAAAAGGCAGTTAGAAACTCTAAGAACATAACTCTGTGCAAGAAAGGAGTATAATCATGGTGTATTTTATTTAATTCCGCAGTGGTGACATTTACATAATCATTGTAAAGTAAGTACAGCTCATTCACATTATAAACATTTAGAATCCCACAAAGAAACAAGAGCTTGAGTATGACAGAGTAAATGTATACACAATAGACTACAGATTTACCAACAGTGCCAATGTGTACATGAAAAGGTGGATGACGTGGAGGTCGAAGAAAAGTTTAAAGGGAACTAATAACCTTATCTTGGTGAATGGCCAAGAAATAGAACAATACACATGTATATGCATATATATTTACATATATTTAATTATATATTTACATATGTATATACATACAGGATGTCCTCCCCAAAAAATGTATGCACACTCTAACAGCTGATAAGCTCAATTTTGAAAATAAAATGTACTTCAGTAAACACCGCCTTTATAATGATTCAAAGTGTGTATATATTTTTGGAGACACACATATATAAATATATATACACACACATTCATTACACATTATTATATATAACATATAGTGTAACCCAAAACAGTTAATTTTGAGAGCTATATTGAAAGTGAGGAGGGGAATTAAGGTATTGCAAGTAAGCTAAATCCCTTACTATCATTGGAAGAAGTCAACTGATAATGTTTTAAGTTGATAAAGAAATAACGATATGGCCCTAGCCAGTTTGGCTCAGTGGATAGAGCATCAGCCTGCGGATCAAAGGGTCCCGGGTTCAATTCCAGTCAAAGGCATATACCTTGATTGCAAGCTCCTCCCTGGCCCTGGTAGGGGTGCATGCAGGAGGCAACCAATCAATGTTTGTTAATTCTCTCACATGGATGTTTCTCTCTGTCTTTTCCTCTCTCTTCCACTCTCTCTCTCTCTCTCTCTCTGAAAAATCAATGGAAAAATATCCTCGGGTGATACGAACATGTTATTACTATGTCCAGGTAACCACCAAAGATAGTTAAACAGGTTCCCTCCTGAGAGTGAGATCATGTGATACTTGTCTTTCTCTGACTGGCTTATTTCACTTAGCATGATACTCTCCAGGTCCCTCCACACTGTCTCAAAGGGTAAGAGATCCCTTTTTATTGCTGTATAGTATTCCATGGTATAAATGTCCCACAGCTTTTTTATCCATTCATCTACTAATGGGCATTTGGACTGTTTACAGATCTTAACTATTGTAAATTGTGCTGCTATGAACATAGGGATGCATACATTTTTTCTGATTGGTGCTTTGGGTTTCTTAGGATATATTCCTAGAAGTGGGATCACTGGGTCAATGGCAGTTCCATATTTAATTTTTTGAGGAAACTTCATACTGCTTTCCATAATGGCTACACCAGTCTGCATTCCCACCAGCAGTGAACTAGGGTTCCCTTTTCTCCACATCCTCTCCAGCACTTGTCATTTGTTGATTTGTTGATGACAGCCATTCTGACAAGTGTGAGATGGTACCTCATTGTCATTTTGATTTCATCTCTGGGATGATTAGTGACTTTGAGCATGTTTTCATAATGTCTGTTGGCCTTCTGTATGTCCTCTTTAGAGAAGTGTCTATTTAGGTCCTTTGCCCATTTTTTAATTGGTTGTCTTCCTTTTGTTAAGTTTAGGATTTCCTTATATACTTTGGATATTAACTCTTTATTAGATGTTTCATTGTCAAATATGTTCTTCCAAACAGTGGGCTCTCTTTTCATTTTGTTGATGATTTCTTTTGCTGTGCAGAAGCTTTTTATTTTTGATGTAGTCCCATTTGTTTGTCTTCTCCTCAGTTTCCTTTGCCTTAGGAGATGTATCCATAAGCATATTGCTATGAGAGATGTCTGGGATTTTGCTGCCTATGATTTATCCTAGGAATTTTATGTTTCACGACTTACATTTAAGTCTTTTATCCATTTTTAGTTTATTCTTGTGTATGGTGTAAGTTGGTGGTCTAGTTTCATTTTTTGCATGTATCTGTCCAATTTTCCCAGCACCATTTATTGAAGAGACTGTCTTGACTCCTTTGTATGCTCTTGCCTCCTTTGTCAAATATTAATTGAGCGTAATGGTTTGGGTCGATTTCTGGATTCTCTGTTCTGTTCCATTGATTCATATGCCTGTTCTTGTGCCAGTACCAGACTGTTTTGATTACGGTGGCTTTGTAATATAACTTGAAATCTGGTGTTGTGATTCCTCCAACTTTGTTTTTCTTTCTCAAGATTGCTGCAGCTTAAAATATATTTTTATTGATTTCAGAGATAAAGGGAGAGGAAGAGTGAAACATCAATGATGAGAGAGAATCATTGATCAGCTGCTTCATGCACGTCCCCTACTGGGGATCAAGCCGGCAATCCGGGCGTGTGCCCCCAGGAGTTGAACCGTGACTTCCTGGTTCACAGGCCAACACTGAACCACTGAGCCACACAGGCTGGGCTAAGTGATAGGTTTTAAAAGCTCTTAAAGGAAACACAAGAAATGGTTGGCCAAGTAGAAGTGTGGGAAAGTGCAATGTTGTGTAAGGATGAGGAAAGAAATGTTTCAAGGAGAGCGCGTCAGTCTGTCAAATGCCTCAGGAATGATGAGTGAAAGGTTTCCATTGGGTATAGCAGTATGGAGGTCCCTGACCTTAAGCCAATGACTAAGTCCACCATATGCTGTATGCACATAGATTGTGTATTGGACTATGCATTGTATGTGTATATGTTGGTGTCTTGGACTACCTGGCTACAGAGATATGAGGGGAGGGTTACATTTTCTCACTCAGAGGTCCAAGCTCTCATCCACCCGGCATGTGACTCTTGTCCCCTCCAAAAGTAGATGGCATTAAATGCAGGTCCAAGTTATCAACACATATCTCTGTTCTGCAGTTTGGGGATTTCCCTAGGATGCTGTCTATTATAGGAGGAAGGATTGCTTGTAAACAACCTTTTTCCTTTTCCTCGCCTCCCTTGAAGCATTCTAGAATATTCTGCAGGGGTCATTAGGAAGTCCCTAGCTTATATCTAGGAGCTTCCCCGTGGGCCCTGAGAGCCCTAGTACTGTGGTTACCAGGCTCAGCCCCCCACTGGCAGGCACCCAGCAGAATTCTCCTAGTCCAGGAGGAGGTGCTGAGAGAACCAGGAGAGACTTGCAGCTCCTTAGCTACCTAAAGCTCCTGGGAATGTTTGTTTTTTGTCCCTCTGACCCTAGGCTGGGTTCTCCTTGGGAACCAAAGGCACAGAGTAACTTTCTGGTTCAGGATGTTTCTCCCTGTAAAAGCTGCTCTAATACACTCTAGCCCTAGCTTCCTTCTCTTAATTCTAAGAACAGAGGTTCTTGTACTCAATGTACATAAGATCACATGTGGTTCTATTAAAATGTAGATTTCTGGAACCCAACTCCTGAATTTCTAATTAGTTCTAGGTTAGATCCTGGGAGTCTGCATTTTAATTTTTTTAAAAATTGATTTGAGAGAGGAAAGGGGGAGAGAAAGAGGGAGGGAGAGAGAGAGACATTAGTTTGTTGTTCCATGTATTTATATATTCATTGGCTGATTCTTCTATGTGCCCTGACTGGGGATCAAACCTGCAACCTTAGCGTATCAGGATGATGCTATAACTAACTGAGCTACCCAATCAGGGCCTGGGAGTTTGCATTTTAACAAGTACTTCTACATTATCCTGGTGCAGGTATCCTTGACTGTAGAAAACAATGCCCTAAACCTATTATTGAAAATATGACCTTAAGTATAATTATCCCAATTCTTTAATAGTCATTAATGATCATTAAATCTTTTGTAATAAAAGCCTAATATGCAAATTGTCCCTTCGACCGGGAGTCCGACCAGGGGGTGGTGCCAGCAGTGGCAGGCGGCCGGAGGAAGGGAGGTGCCCCGGCTGGCAGCCCGCAGCTGTTAGGGACCCTACCTGTGCTTGAATTTCGTGCACTGGACCTCTAGTAATTATATAAAAGAATTCCTGCTGCCAACCTTGGAACAACACAGAGTTGCCCCTGTGAGAAGCAGCTTAATTAGCAATCAAAACTTGAATTTGGAGCTCATATTTGAAACTTATTTGTCTTCTCTGGCAGTAGGGTACCATCTCTGCTGAACAGTGGTCACCCGAGCTTTATACCTTATCAGCTGCTCTTAGGAGGTATCTGCTGCCCTGGCCCAGTAGCTCAGGTGGTTAGAGCATTGCCCCAATACACCAAGGTTGTGGGTTTGATCCCTGGTCAGGGCACATACAAAAATCAACTAATGAATCCATAAATAAATGGAGCCAACAAATCAGTATTTCTTTCTCTCCCCCTTCCTCTCTCTAAAATCAATAAATAATTTTTTAAAAATTAAAAAGGTAAGATTATTTTCCAATTTAGAGGGTAAAAGCAGGCCCATGAAATTAAGTTACACGTTGGAATATTCTCAGTAAGAGAAACTTAAGCTACTCTTCCAGAGGAGGTCCGGAATCATTTCTCTTTAAGTCAGTGGTTCTCAACCTTGGCTGCGCATTAGAATCACCTGGGAATCTTTTTAAAATCCTGATTTCTGGGCCTCATCCTCCGGAAATTCTGTTTCTTTGTTATGGGGTGGGGCCACAACATTAGTAACAAAGAAACAGAATTTCTGGAGGTGAGGCCCAGAAATCAAGATTTTAAAAAGATTCCCAGGTGATTCTAATGTGCAGCCAAGGTTGAGAACCACTGCTGTAAGTGGAATGTAATTAGGTTTTATGGGCTCTATACTAAACAAATGAAGGATTCCATATTCAGAAGCAGAGTTCAAAACTATGGAGCTTAAAAGGACACTAAGTTTTTATAACATAAAG
The DNA here is from genome assembly GCF_000147115.1 of Myotis lucifugus. NCBI lineage: Eukaryota > Metazoa > Chordata > Mammalia > Chiroptera > Vespertilionidae > Myotis > Myotis lucifugus. The sequence continues at coordinate 136,901 of NW_005871949.1, forward strand.
CCATTTATAGTTTTGCATAATGATTATAGCAGATTGAAGATTATCCTGTTTCATTTTTACAATTTCTTACATAATTGTACTATTTTCTTAGTGTTTAAGAAATAGTTTTTGTGTGAAAAAGCAAAAAAATCATTCAAACAAGATTACAGATGACTTCAGGGTAGTGGTTCTCAACCTGTGGGTCGCGACCCCTTTGGGGGTCGACCAACCCTTTCACAGGGGTTTCCTAAGACCTTCGGAAAACACATATAATTATATATTGTTTTGTGATTAATCACTATGCTTTAATTATGTTCAATTTGTAACAATGAAAATATATCCTGCATATCAGATATTTACATTACGATTCATAACAGTAGCAAAGTTACAGTTATGAAGTAGCAACGAAAATAATTTTATGGTTGGGGGTCACCACAACATGAGGAACTGTATTAAAGGGTCGCGGCATTAGGAAGGTTGAGAACCACTGCTTTAGGGGGTGATGAATCTCCCAATAAGAAAACCTGACTGAGGGTGGTAACAGGAAAGGCCAAGTGATTAAGATAACCAGTGGAGAAAAAGTGAGTGAGATAATTCAGAAGGAAGTGGGGTGGAGGGAGCTCTGTACTGATAAGAGTTGATATGTGGCTGCCACAGGTTACGACAGATTCAGAAGCTCATTGTCATTTAGCAGGTTCTCTGGTTTGACTTTCTGAACTACCTTTGAACTCTATTTTCATATAGAGTATGTATAAGGCCTTCTTATAATTTCCTGTAGATGGAAAATATTGGGTCATGACCTTCCTAAGAAAGTCTGGTTGGGTTATAAGGGTTGAATGGGTTACATGGGTGAGATTTTATTCGGGCTGTACTTTCTCTGGGATTTCTCCTTGATGCATAGTTCCTGGTTGCTTTCTTGAAGTCCCCCGCTGCCCCCATTCTAGGTTTTTTTCAAAGTCCAATAATAACAAATGATAAAAAAAAAAAAACACCAACATTATTTGAGTGTATTACGGTCCCCATTTGACTATTTTTTGCCCTAAAAGAGTACACCTTCCCTTGCAATTCCTCAGGGAAAGTTGTTACCATTGCCTGTACTCAGTGGAGTTCTAGGTTATCGACATCTTGTTCATCTCTGCTCCTGGGATCAGTTTTAAGCAGAGCCGCCAGCTTCTCCCTGAATCATGTGAGAGGAAGGGCTTGATAGATATGTATTTTCCTTTTTTCACTTTTGTGATTAGAAAATACACATGTCCACATTTCAAGTGCTATCAGTTTGGGCCAATTAAATTTCTCCTTATACTTGAAGTTGGCAAACCTTCTGTAAAGGGCCAGATGATAAATATTTCAGACTTTTCAGGTCATGCAGTATTGCAGCTATTCAATGCTGCTGTGACAGCAGCACAGGCAATGTGTGAATGAACGAACGAGGCTGTGTTCTAATAAAACTTTAGGGAAAAGACTACATAGTTCACCCAATGTGGTACCCTGAGAATAATAGTAAAGGAAAGAGATTGGCATTTAAACAAACCCGTTATAAATAACTAGGGTTTTTCCAAAAGATAGCCTACACTGTAAGACCCTGAAATTCATATAAAAATATCAATGTTTTTCTCAGACAACTGCTTAGGAATGACAGGTATCAGTCTTCTGATAAGTAGTATTCAAGATATACTTGCTGAATAATTGAATAAATAAATGATGCCTGTAGACTATCAGTTGTCTAAATCTAGCAAAATGAAAAAGAAAATTGCAGAGGATTTTTGTGTCAAAAAATCACTTTTTTTATTAGCTCAATATGTAGTCTATTCCTAATAATTTTTTTAGGGGTAAGAGAAACAAAAGGTCATCTGAAATCTATGGCTGTGATAGGTTATTTAGGTTCTGGCATATGTATTTCATGTAAGATTATGCAAAATTAGCCCAGAATAATGCCAACTGTGAAAGTAAGGGAGAGCTTCTACTATCCTTTAGCAACTCTACAGTACAGTAAAACCTCGGTATAATGGACTAATTTGTGTCAAAAAATCACTTTTTTTATTAGCTCAATATGTAGTCTATTCCTAATAATTTTTTTAGGGGTAAGAGAAACAAAAGGTCATCTGAAATCTATGGCTGTGATAGGTTATTTAGGTTCTGGCATATGTATTTCATGTAAGATTATGCAAAATTAGCCCAGAATAATGCCAACTGTGAAAGTAAGGGAGAGCTTCTACTATCCTTTAGCAACTCTACAGTACAGTAAAACCTCGGTATAATGGACTAATTTGGGTGAGGAGGTGTCCATTAAAGCCAAAAGTCCATTATATAATAAAGCAGGTTTTCCACATGCATGTTAAAAAATTGACAAATTAGTTTACCTGTTTTTACTTATGTAGACGTTTGTGTAATTAAGTATGTATGAAAAGTTTAATTTCACAGAAAAGTTTTCTATATGTATCACTGTAATTTAAAATTTACACTGAGTGTCTGTTACAAGCATGTCAAACTCACGGCCCACGGGCCACGTGCCTTGTTTATTTGGCCTGTGTTAGCCTTTGAGTTTGACACGCTTGGTCAAGTAAAGGCGTGCATACACCAGTCACTGTGAGTAAACAAATGCACACGCCTGGGCGTGGCTTAGTGCACATAGGAACGTCGCTAGCACTTGTTCAAACTGCTGCAGAAAGTCATGCCTCGTGACAACAGAACCAATTACTGGGCGCAATGCAGGGGGATCACAAGCTAATCATTGGACAAACATTGTTTGGGAGTGGTGACTCTTGGATTTAAATATGTAGACTATAGTTGTAGATATGTAATATTTATATTGGCAAAATTACTAGTTTTTTCCCAACATATGGCCATTTCACTACAATTTGTTAAAAATAACCTGTTAAGCCCTAACCGGTTTGGCTCAGTGGATAGAGCCAAAGGGTCCCAGGTTCGATTCCAGTCAAGGGCATGTACCTTGGTTGCGGGCACATACCCAGTAGGGAGTGTGCAGGAGGCAGCTGATCGATGTTTCTCTCTCATCAATGTTTCTAACTCTCTATCCCTCTCCTCTCCTCTCTGTAAAAAATCAATAAAATATATTTTAAAAAATAATAATAACCTGTTAATTTAATTACAAGCAAATCTTGGTTAAATGCATTTTTAAAAAACAGGGTGTTAATTTTCACATGACATACGGACTGGAAATTTTGTCCATTAAATCCGAAGTCCATTAAGTCACGGTCCACAAAATCGAGGGTTCACTATATTAGGGATGAAAAAACACACGACTCAGCTTTGTCAGAGTTCAAGTAGATAAAACAACGATAAAAGAATCCAGTGCTGCCAAGAAACCCAACATATCCTGTGATAAAATAACAAAGAGATGACACTGCCCTGACTCCAGACTCATCCAAAACCAATGTGTGGTAAAGAATAAACGGTTTCAATTTCTCCTTTGGATGTGAGACCTAGACCAGCCACCGCTGATTTAAGTTTCCTAAGCCAACCTTCAACAGCATCTGCTCTACATCATGCCCAGCAGAATGCGCTAGGATAGGGCACCAGCTCGAAAAGCCTCCCAGGAAACCGCCGAGCGGGACAGAGGATCGCAATGAACCTATTTCGTAACCAGATGACATTGCACCCTCATTCTCTCACAAATGTAGTACAGTGGAGTTTCCCAAAGTCTACATGACATGCTAGCATTCCAGTTATGAAAATCGACCTGCTTCCTGTTTAGCCATAAAGATATTTGCAAAAATGTGCTCTGGCCTGTTTCTAAGTGGTTAGAGCAGGGGTGGGCAAACTTTTTGACTCGAGGGCCACAATGGGTTCTTAAACTGGACCGGAGGGCCGGAACAAAAGCATGGATGGAGTGTTTGTGTGAACTAATATAAATTCAAAGTAAACATCATTACATAAAAGGGTACGGTCTTTTTTTTTTTTTTTAGTTCATTTCAAAACGGGCCAGATCCGGCCCGCAGGCCGTAGTTTGCCCACGGCTGGGTTAGAGCATCTGTCCATGCACTGAAGGGTCGAGGGTTTGATCCTCGGTCAAGGGCACGTATGGTCACCGGTATGTTTCTGGGTTGCAGGTTTGATGCCTGACCCCAGTCATCAGGAAGAGTGCAGGAGGAAACCAACTGATGTGTCTCTCTCACATCGATGTTTCTCTCTCATTCTCTCTCCCCACCCCTCCCTCCTTCCCTCCCTGCCTCACACTCCCTAAAAATAAACAGAAAAGCCCTACAAGGGTCCCGTGTTTGATTCCTGTCAAGGGCACATGCCTGGGTTGCAGGCTCAATCCCCAGTGGGGGCATGTAGGAGGCAGCTGATCAGTGATTCCCTCTCATCATTGATATTTCTCTCTCTCCCTCCCTTCCTCTCTGAAATCAATAAAAATATATTTAAATAAGTAAACAAAATAAAAATCAATAGAAAAAAATATCCTTGGGTAAGGATTAACCAAAAAGATATTTGCAAAAATGTAAATTATGCCACTCTTTTCTGGGGGGAAATCTTTTTTATAATGATTGTTTAAATCCAATGGGTTTATTATTGTCATTTTAAGGTAAATTGTTGAAAATTTTCTTAATTTGAATTTCAAATAGGATAAATACAAAAAAATATAACCTGCATACACAAAAGCTCTTTGGCATTCTCAATTTTAAGTGCAAAGGAGGTTTGAGACCAAAAGCTTGACAACTACTAAAATCAAGAGAAGCAGCGACGCCTCCGTGGCAGCTGGCGGGAAGCCATGCTCAGGCAGGCAGCTGTGGGACAGGCTCGGGGAGAGTGCAGCATTGCAAAGCCGCCAGTGAGATTTTCTGCTGATAACCAAGACAAAGTCTGAAAACGTGAAAAGTCCCTACAGACAGCAAGTGACAAATAGCAGAGTATGCTGATGGGTGTCAGGATAAAAACTGGTTTTAAGACCAGTGCCTGTTATACTTGCATGTTATCTTCTGAATAACACGGCTGGGAAGAAGAAAAGCTATCAAGATTTCAGAGGCCGGCACTTACAGACCATATTCTCAGAGCTTAGCAGAGGACTTGCACACAGGAAGAGCTCAGTATTTGTTAAACGAATGAATGACTATGTAAGTTTTGACGTTCCATGAGGTTGGCAACAAAACGGCTCCATCAGGAACGGCTGTGGTGCGTGGGAGCCTCACTGAGCCCAAGAAGCCGCCTCTCCTCTTTGCCTCCTCACGATCCTCGTCCCTTTCCTTCCGAAGTCTGACTAAGAGATGTTACGAGCAAGCATCTCGTCTCCAGCATCTAAACTCAGTAGGACCTAACAGAACTCTTAAACTTTAACTCCACATCTCCCTTAAAAACTTCCTGACACCGAACCGGGTTGGCTCAGTGGATAGAGCGTCTGCCTGCAGACTGAAAGGTCCCAGGTTCGATTCCGGTCAAGGGCATGTACCTTGGTTGCGGGCACATCCCCAGTAGAGGGTGTGCAGGAGGCAGCGGATCGATCTCTCTCATCGATGTTTCTAACTCTCTATCCCTCTCCCTTCTTCTCTATAAAAAATCAATGAAATATTAAAAAAAACACAAACTTCCTGATCTGCTTTTTTCGGCTTTCGGCTCAGAGGCGGCGCAGGTACAAGCTCCTTCTTTGCTGCCTCTTTTCCCATCTAGTTCTCAGTGCAGGGTCCACTCCCACCTTCTCAGAGGCCTTCCCAGGTCACTGCAGCTGGGTACCCCTTCCAATCAAATGTTTACCACATCACCCTGGCCCCTTTCTGAAGAGCACTCATAACCTGAAATCAGCTTGCTTGCTTGTTCACTTCCTCCATGAGGGCAGGACCATGTTTACCTTGTTCATCACTGTATCTTCTATACTTAGAAGAGTGAGAACAATGCTTGTCCCGTGGCAGACATTGTTACACATACATACATGTTACAGAACCCGTCCTAGACGGCTTGGCTCAGTGGATAAAGCGTCAGCCTGTGGACTGAAGGGTCCCAGGTTTGATTCCGGCCAGGGGCACATGCCTGAGTTGCGGGCTCTATCCCTAGTAGGGGGTGTGTAGGAGGCAGCCAATCGATGATTCTCTCTCATCATTGATGTTTCTATCTCTCCTCCTTTCCTCTCTGAAATCAATAAAGAAATTTTTTTTTAAAATGTTACAGAACCTTAGAGGTGACCTAGTCCTAAGCTTTCCAAAGCAATTTAATAGGCAAGCAACATACGCAACTATTCTCTGTATCAAATTTTACCACTAATCTTGACTTCTGCACTGTAAAGGGTCTTCATTTCTTAAAATAACTCACATGTATTAACAATATTATGAAGTACATATTCTTTTCTAACAGTGCTCAAAGGTTTATAAAATATACCAGGATCCTCTGATGAAAAACTGCAGCCAATTAAGAATTTTTGGACTAAGTAGTACTATAGTAAGTATTTATTCAATGACTGAGATTTTAATGTCTCTATCTGTGCAGTGTTACTGAAGAAATATTCTTTGGCTTCAAATAAGGCAATACCTTTGAAGTTGCAAAACTCAAATTCTTACAAGAAAACAAGAGTAAACGGAAGTTTTTATTAGTGAAATAAGTACATTTATATTTCCAACAAGGCTTTTATCCCCTATAGATGAGACAAACTACAATACTTTAAAACAACATAACTGCCGAAACCGGTTTGGCTCAGTGGATAGAGCGTCGGCCTGCGGACTGAAAGGTCCCAGGTTCGATTCCGGTCAAGGGCATGTACCTGGGTTGCGGGCACATCCCCAGTAGGAGATGTGCAGGAGGCGGCTGGTCGATGTTTCTCTCATCGATGTTTCTAACTCTCTATCTCTCTCTCCCTTCCTCTCTGTAAAAAATCAATAAAATATATTAAAAAAAATAAAATAAAATAAAAAATAAAACAACATAACTTAGTTTTTTAATATTTTCAAAACGAAAAGATTTCTTTGGGAATTTAGGAAAGTAAACATTTGGGAAAAAATAACTATAGGAAGTTACTTTTCTTTCTTTTTCTCTTAATCTTTATTGTTGAAAGTATTACAGGAAGTTACTTTTTCAATTTTAATAATAGGTTGGTCTACAAGATATATTAACCAGCATTTTTCCTCTCAAAGGATCCATCAGGTACTAGACAACGAAGAACCTACCTTTAGAAAATGAGGCAGGAAAAGTTTATATTTAAATAGGGAACATACACTCTAAAATACCAATCACATGTCACTTTAACAAGTCAATCTACATAATTAGATATAAATTATTAATTACATTTATGTTGATTAAGGTCCTAGTAAAGACTACATTGGTCTGACTGTATCTCAAGTTCGAACTGCACTCCTCTGGCTATAAAAGTAAATATAACAATGGAATTGGGCCCGTTTGACTAAGGGGAAAAAATATCTTCAATATTGCACATTTTCTTTCATTAAAAATGAAGTTTATTAAGTCAGGGCCATCTTGGTTCTGAATCTCTCCATTTTTGTTGGAAGAAGACTCACCATCTCTTTACTAAGTTCTAGCTCCACTTCTATTTCCTGAGCAGCTTCGGGGTGCTTTTCACAGTAATCAACAATAAATTTGTAATGTTCCAAGGATGTTGCCAAATTTTCTAGCTCTTTTTGGGGATCTGAAGTGATGATTTTGCCATAGAGACGAGCAACTCGAAACTTAGCCAACATGGCAGGGCGAAGCACGTCTTCCCCTATATGCTCAGGAAACACTTTATTTGGGTCTCTCAGGGAGTCTAGGAAGAGCTGGTAGTACTTCATTGCTGACTTATTAAGATTATTTATTTTTTTTACGATGTGTGAATCAGGATCCCTCAGCTTGTCAGCAATGGCAACCTTCAAATCCATCATATCATAGTAAGCATGTGCAATTTCAAACTGAATCTGTCTGTTGACCAACAGATAATACTGTGGGTTCAGATCCACAATTAGGGGCTCTAGCATGGCTATTCTACGTTTATGCATCTTGCAACGTCTCTCCATGTCAGTTTCAAAGAACGCAAGCACTTTAAACAGAGCACTGTGGTCTTGGACAACTTCAATATGGTCAGTGACATAGCCATCAATCTGAAAGAACTCTTTTGCTTCAGAGACATAGTGCTGACCCACTAAGAAAAGCCCTCTGGCTTCTTCAAAATCTAAAGGTCTCAGGTAGCTCACTTTCTCTTCCACCGCAGAGATGGCATCACAGAGCTCACCGGTTCCAAACTGCACAGCTTTCTTCCTGACGCTTTCTTCCTCATCGAGTTCTTTTTTCCTTAAAGCTCTCAGTTCAGATTGTTTATCAAGATCAAGTTCTCCTATGTTGTCCTGGAAGAAAAAATAATTATGGGTAAGTAGGGTACTGATTTCCTGCTGCCAAATAATATTAGAGCAAACTGAAGAGTAAAAAAGAGAGAACTCTTAGTTCCTAGCTTGGTTTAGGGACATACTATAATCTTAAGCATCTTTTAGAAGATTTCTTCTAATTGTATTTTTTTTTTTTTACATATGTTCCCCTTTCCCCCTTCCCCCACCTTTCCCCACCTTTGACCCCTCTAGCTGGCTCCAGCCCACCCCCAGGCTCCCCTGCCCTAGGCCTTCAGCACCCTATTTTCTGTGCTCATGGGTTATGCATATATGCATACAAGCTTTTTGATTACTTCCCACCCACCCACCCTCCCCCACCTTTTCTCTGAGAAACTGTATTTCAATTATATTAAAAACACAAGAAATTTGGAAGAAGTATTTAAATAGATTAACCATTTATATACTTTTATTACTATTTATTTTTTTATTTGAGTGGAGAGATAAAACATCGATTGGTTGCCTCCTGTATGCACCCTGACTGGGGATCGAATCCACCACCTTCTGGTTTATGGGATGACACTGCAGCAAACTGAGCACAATGGCCAGGACATATCAATTCCTCTTCTGGGCTCAAACTCATTTATAGTTTTTCCTTCAGATAAGATAAATACATAGGAAAGAACTTTGAACACTGTGAGACAGTATATACATGTAATACGTTATTAGATTTTAACAGAGTAAAACTAATATAAATCCTAAAAATATTTCAGACATGTCATTAAGATTAACGATATGATGTTTATGCTACAGATAAGTTATTTAGAGAAATATAGTACAGAGAAGTACTCTAGGTATTTTAAAGACATTAAAGTGAAGATAGAGTTAAATCTAACTTTGTAGTTAAAAGTTCTCTCTTCTACCTCCTGGGGCAAAAAAAACCCCACATATATAACTAAAATGGTTTAAAAATAGAGTAAGCCCTGGCCAGTGTGGGAGCATCAGCCTGCGCACTGAAGGGTCGAGGTCAAGGGTTCGATTTTCCATCAAAGGCATGTACCTGGGTTGCAGATTCAATCCCTGGCCCAATCAGGGCACATGCGGGAGGCAACCAATCGATGTGTCTCTCTCAGATCCAAGTTTCTCTCTCTCTCTCTCTCTCTCTCTCTTTCCCCCACTCCCCGTCCCTCCCTCTACTCTCTCTAAAAACCATTGGAAAAAATATCCTCCGGTGAGGATCAACAACAACAAAAATGAAGCTCACCCTCCTCTTCCTGACCAATAAAATTAATGGTCAGATCCCTTAATGTTCAACCTCAAGGCCTTTCCTTCTTTTCTCTTGATTTTGTCTCTCTCCTACATTGTTCAAAATAAGAAACATGTATGGATGATTACTGAGCACTTGCAATGTGGCGAGTCCCAGCTGAGACATGGGCTATGTAAAATAATACTTTTTAAAAAATATGTTTTTATTGATTTCAGAGAGGAAGGGAGAGGGAGAGAGAGAGAAACATCAATGATGAGAGAGAATCATTGACTGGCTGCCTCCTGCATGCCCCACAATGGGATCGAGCCTGCAACCTGGGCATGTGCCCTTAACTGGAATCGAACCTGGGACCCTCCAGTCCGAAGGCTGACGCTCTACCCACTAAGCCAAACCGGCTAGGGCTAAAATAATACTTAATTTCCAAGAAATTTTTGTATAAATAAATTTTCAATTGGAAATTTAAAATATTTTAGTTTTTAATATTGATGACCTATAGAAATGACAGTATTTTTTATATTCTGGATTAAAAATAGAATTAATTTCACCTGCTTTTTTTTCTTTTCTTTTTTAATATATTTTTTATTGATTTCAGAGCAGAAGGGAGAGAGATAGAAACATCAATGATGAGTCATTGATTGGCTGCCTCCTGCACACCCCCAACCCAGGCATGTGCCCTGACCAGGAATTGAACCATGACCTCCTGGTTCATAGGTCGACCCTCAACCACTGAGCCATGCTGGCTGGGCTTTTCCCCCCTTTTCTAATGTGGCCACTAGAAAATTTGCAATTACATATATAGCTAGCATTATATTTCTATGGGGCAGCACTGCTCTAAACAGGTGACTCCACCCACACCATGGCTACAATTGCCATTCATGTAAGGATGACTCGCAGTGTACAGCTTCAGCCCAGACCTCTTCTCAAGCTCAGACCCATAAGCACAGCTCCGAATGCGGCATCTCCTCTCAGAATATTCAGAGCGAGCATGTCAAACTCTCGGCCCTCGGGCCGCATGCCTTATTTGGCCCGTGTTAGCCTTTGAGTTTGACATGCTTGATTCAGAGGCATCTCAGCACGTCCACAATGGAACTCCCATGCTTCTTCAGCAAACAGGTTCCTGTTCTAGTGTTATCTTAGGGAAGAACACTTCATCGATGTGGACAGCCAGCAACCTAGGAATCATCCTTGACAAGTCTTTCTCTTGTCCCTTTACCCCACACTTCAAATCCATCACCAGGTCCTTAATGTTTTGGTTTCTAAACCAGTGGTCGCCAACCTTTTGGATCTCACGGACCACCAGTGGCCCGTGGCCCACCGGTTGGCAACCACTGTTCTAAAATACCTCCTGAATCCATTCTTTTCTTCTTCTTCCATCTCTTCTGCCACCACCCTAGACCAAGCTACCTTCACATCTCACCTGACTGCTGCAGTGGTCTTCTAACTCATCTCCCTCATCCACTCTTGCTTTCCCTCAATTTGCTCCTCCATCTACTACCAAAGTGATTGTTCCAAAACCCTTCCAGCCTTCCATTCCTTGAAGGCCCTGCATGTTCTAGCCCCTTTCTAACTCTCTTCCATCACATCCTCTCTCTCTCTCTCTCATGCAGCCTCATGAGCCTCTGTTTCCTCCCTTCTGGTACCATGCTCCCTACGCCCTAGAACTTTCTAATATGCTGCGTCAGCCCCTGGGAGCAGTGCTCCCCCTTTCTCCAGCCCAGGTCATCCCTACTCTGTCCCAGAGCTTTCTTCAAATGTTACTTCCTCCTATTATATCTTCTCACATCATGTGTCTCTTTGTGGAACTTATCAAAGCTGTACTTGTACATGAAGTCAAAAAACAGGGTTTTTTTTTTGTTCATTATAGTACAATGACTAGCATAGAGATGGCATAAATACTTAAATAAGTGTGTGTATGTTTAAATTTAATTGAAGCCTTTGAAGTAAACAGATGATCAAAGGATGAAGTTAAAGCAACACAAAAGGTCAGATTAAGGAAAATCTGAGTCATTTTGTAGCATGGCCACTATGTGAGCTTAAAGGAGTCGGGTGGTAAGTCCTGGTGCCCAGTGTGGAGAACACCAACTACCTGCAGGGTAAGAGTTAAACCACAGTGCATTTTGCTTGACACAATTACTTCAAATGCAGGCCCTACGTCTCTAAATCTTGTTGACTTGCTTCTTGGCTGCTTGTTTATTTACATGCATTCTAGGCTGCTTTTTGAGAAGAAAGCAGACAGCTCTTCCTGGCTCCAACTTCTCTAAATACAAAACTCCCTACTTCTTTCCCCTGCTTTCCCTACTTCTTTACCCTCCATCTCTAAAATGTTCTCATCTTTGTAAGATCTATGCTTCTAGGGTTTTGTAGTTCAGTTTTATTTTGTTTATAGTTTTACAAGGTTCTATATTATTTACTAGTAAAAATCATTTTACTTTAATGAATGCAAGTAGAAATAAATAAAGCATAGTTAACTCCTCTAGGAAAAGTCGGTGTATCTAACTTAGTGTATTGCATCTGAATGATTTTTCCTCTTTAGTGGTTAGAAACTAGGATCCAGTATAGATCAGTAATAATGATGTTTGACATGTACTGAGGACTTGGTATATCTCGGGCACTTTTCTGAGCCATACACACACACACACACACACACACACATTTAACTCTCATAACAACACTGTTAAGTACATACTATGGTTAACAGTGAGAAAACTGAAGCACAGAGAGATTAAGTAAATTGCCTAGAGCAGTGGTTGCCAACCTTTCGGACCTAC